>NC_057799.1:654508988-654716760 GCF_018294505.1 Triticum aestivum | reverse complement strand
GGTGCCGGCGGCGGTGCCGTTCGTGAGGGGGGGGCACACCCCGGAGACGCGTGCCGCCTCTTCGGACATGCCACCACGCCTCCCCGCATGTATGAGGGCCCGGTGCGACGCTCGGGTGGCATTGCTACCCCCAGGGCCCCCGTCCCGCCTAACCCTGTAGCGTTTGACCACGGCATCTAGCCATTTGACTTTGCACGGACGGGCTTTGAACAGTGGACCTATCCACCCGGTTGTGTTAGGTCAGCCCATAGGAACACGTTGGAGCAACATCCGGGCCAGACCCACAGCAAGATCCCCTCCGTGTTGACCCGATGTGTCCGTTTCCCCCCTCCAGGTGGCGGCGGCGGCGCCGTCCGTGAGGGGGGACACACCCCGGAGGCGCGTGCCCGGCGTTTGCACCCGCCACAACACTTCCAGACTTGTGAGAGGCCGCCTACGCAAGATTTGGCGGCATGCTAGCCCCCGGAGGCCGCCGGCCACAGTCGTAGACACGCGAAGAGCAATCTGCGTAGAGGGAATTGTTCAGATACTTCTACATCCTGAACAATTATGAAAAATTACCATCAGTCCTACATCACATGTGCCCACGTCGTGTAAAAAACTCATGATTTTATCGTGCTCTGAGTATTTAATAATATTCACGCCGCATCGTTACCGCAGAACGTCTACTACCGTGTCATCGCCGTTCGTGAGGGGGGGCACACCCCGGAGACGCGTGCCGCTTCTTCGGACATGCTACCACACGACCCCGCACGTATGAGGGCCCGGTGCGACGCTCGGGTGGCATTGCTACACACAAAGGGCCCCCGTCCCGCCTAACCCTGTAGCGGTTGACCACGGGATCTAGCCCTTTGACTTTGCACGGACGGGCTTTGAGAAGAGGACCTATCCACCCGGCTGTGTTAGGCCAGCCCATAGGAACACTTCGGAGCAACATCCGGGCCAGACCCACAGCAAGATCCCCTCCGTGTTGACCCGACGTGTCCGTTTCCCCCCTCCAGGTGCCGGCGGCGGCGCCGTCCGTGAGGGGGGGGCACACCCCGGAGACGCGTGCCGGGCGTTTTCACCCGCCACAACACTTCCAGACTTGTGGGAGGCCGCCTACGCAACATTTGGCGGCATGCTAGCCCCCAGAGGCCGGCGGCCACAGTCGTAGACACGCGAAGAGCAATCCGCGTAGAGGGAATTGTTCAGATACTAGTCCATCACGAACAATTATGAAAAATTACCATCAGTCCTAGAGCACATGAGCCCACATCGTGTAAAAAACTCATGATTTTATCGCGCTCTGAGTATTTAATAATATTCACGCCGCATCGTTACCGCAGAACGTCTACTACCGTGTCATCGCCGTTCGTGAGGGGGGGCACCCCCCGGAGACGCGTGCCGCCTCTTCGAACATGCCACCACACCACCCCGCATGTAGGAGGGCCCGGTGCGACGCTCAGGTGGCATTGCTACCCGCCTAGGGCCCCCGTCCCGCCTAACCCTGTAGCGTTTGACCATGGGATCTAGCCCTTTGACTTTGCACGGACGGGCTTTGAGCAGTGGACCTATCCACCCGGTTGTGTTAGGTCAGCTCATAGGAACACTTTGGAGCAACATCCGGGCCAGACCCACAACAAGATCCCCTCCGTGTTGACCCGACGTGTCCGTTTCCCCCCTCCAGGTGCCGGCGGCGGCGCCGTCCGTGAGGGGGGGCACACCCCGGAGACGCATGCCGGGCGTTTGCACCTGCCACAACACTTCCAGACTTGTGAGAGGCCGCCTACGCAAGATTTGGCGGCATGCTAGCCCCCGGAGGCCGCCGGCCACAGTCGTAGACACGCGAAGAGCAATCCGCGTAGAGGGAATTGTTCAGATACTAGTCCATCACGAACAATTATGAAAAATTACCATCAGTCCTACAGCACATGAGCCCACGTCGTGTAAAAAACTCATGATTTTATCGCGCTCCGAGTATTTAATAATATTCACGCCGCATCGTTACCGCAAAACGTCTACTACCGTGTCATCGCCGTTCGTGAGGTGGGGGGCACATCCCGGAGACGCGTGCCGCCTCTTCGGACATGCCACCACACCACCCCGTATGTATGAGGGCCCGGTGCGACGCTCGGGTGGCATTGCTACCCCCCAGGGCCCCCGTCCCGCCTAACCCTGTAGCGTTTGACCACGGGATCTAGCCATTTGACTTTGCACGGACGGGCTTTGAGCAGTGGACCTATCCACCCGGTTGTGTTAGGTCAGCCCATAGGAACACTTTGGAGCAACATCCGGGCCAGACCCACAGCAAGATCCCATCCGTGTTTACCCGACGTGTCCGTTTCCCCCCTCCAGGTGCTGGCGGCGGCGCCGTCCGTGAGGGGGGACACACCCCGGAGACGCATGCCGGGCGTTTGCACCCGCCACAACACTTCCAGACTTGTGAGAGGCTGCCTATGCAAGATTTGGCCACAGTCGTAGACACACGAAGAGCAATCCGCGTAGAGGGAATTGTTCAGATACTAGTCCATCACGAACAATTATAAAAAATTACCATCAGTCCTACAGCACATGTGCCCACGTCGTGTAAAAAACTCATGATTTTATCGCGCTCCGAATATTTAATAATATTCACGCCGCATCGTTACCGCAGAACGTCTACTACCGTGGCATCGCCGTTCGTGAGGGGGGGGCACACCCCGGAGATGCGTGCCGCCTCTTCGGGCATGCCACCACACGACCCCGCAGGTATGAGGGCCCGGCGCGATGCTCGGGTGGCATTGCTACACACCCAGGGCCCCCATCCCGCCTAACCCTGTAGCGTTTGACCACGGGATCTAGCCCTTTGACTTTGCACGGACGGGCTTTGAGAAGTGGACCTATCCACCCGGCTGTGTTAGGTCAGCCCATAGGAACACTTTGGAGCAACATCCAGGCCAGACCCACAGCAAGATCCCCTCCGTGTAGACCCGACGGCTCCGTTTCCCCCCTCCAGGTTCCGGCGGTGGCGCCGTCCGTGAGGGGGGGCACACCACGGAGACGCGTGCCGGGCGCTTTCACCCGCCACAACACTTCCGGACTTGTGAGAGGCCGCCTACGCAAGATTTGGCGGCATGCTAGCCCCCGGAGGCCGCCGGCCACAGTCATAGACACGCGAAGAGCAATCCGCGTAGAGGGAATTGTTCAGATACTAGTCCATCACGAACAATTATGAAAAATTACCATCAGTCCTACAGCACATGAGCCCACGTCGTGTAAAAAACTCATGATTTTATCGCGCTCTGAGTATTTAATAATATTCACGCCGCATCGTTACCGCAGAACGTCTACTACCGTGTCATCGCCGTTCGTGAGGGGGGGCACACCCCGGAGACGCGTGCCGCCTCTTCGAACATGCCACCACACCACCCCGCATGTAGGAGGGCCCGGTGCGACGCTTAGGTGGCATTGCTACCCGCCTAGGGCCCCCGTCCCGCCTAACCCTGTAGCGTTTGACCATGGGATCTAGCCCTTTGACTTTGCACGGACGGGCTTTGAGCAGTGGACCTATCCACCCGGTTGTGTTAGGTCAGCTCATAGGAACACTTTGGAGCAACATCCGGGCCAGACCCACAACAAGATCCCCTCCGTGTTGACCCGACGTGTCCGTTTCCCCCCTCCAGGTGCCGGCGGCGGCGCCGTCCGTGAGGGGGGGCACACCCCGGAGACGCATGCCGGGCATTTGCACCTGCCACAACACTTCCAGACTTGTGAGAGGCCGCCTACGCAAGATTTGGCGGCATGCTAGCCCCCGGAGGCCGCCGGCCACAGTCGTAGACACGCGAAGAGCAATCCGCGTAGAGGGAATTGTTCAGATACTAGTCCATCACGAACAATTATGAAAAGTCACCATCAGTCCTACAGCACATGAGCCCACGTCGTGTAAAAAACTCATGATTTTATCGCGCTTCGAGTATTTAATAATATTCACGCCGCATCGTTACCGCAAAACGTCTACTACCGTGTCATCGCCGTTCGTGAGGTGGGGGGCACACCCCGGAGACGCGTGCCGCCTCTTCGGACATGCCACCACACCACCCCGTATGTATGAGGGCCCGGTGCGACGCTCGGGTGGCATTGCTACCCCCCAGGGCCCCCGTCCCGCCTAACCCTGTAGCGTTTGACCACGGGATCTAGCCATTTGACTTTGCACGGACGGGCTTTGAGCAGTGGACCTATCCACCCGGTTGTGTTAGGTCAGCCCATAGGAACACTTTGGAGCAACATCCGGGCCAGACCCACAGCAAGATCCCCTTCGTGTTTACCCGACGTGTCCGTTTCCCCCCTCCAGGTGCTCGCGGCGGCGCCGTCCGTGAGGGGGGACACACCCCGGAGATGCATGCCGGGCGTTTGCACCCGCCACAACACTTCCAGACTTGTGAGAGGCTGCCTACACAAGATTTGGCCACAGTCGTAGACACACGAAGAGCAATCCGCGTAGAGGGAATTGTTCAGATACTAGTCCATCACGAACAATTATGAAAAATTACCATCAGTCCTACAGCACATGTGCCCACGTCGTGTAAAAAACTCATGATTTTATCGCGCTCTGAGTATTTAATAATATTCACGCCGCATCGTTACCGCAGAACGTCTACTACCGTGTCATCGCCGTTCGTGAGGGGGGGCACACCCCGGAGACGCGTGCCGCCTCTTCGAACATGCCACCACACCACCCCGCATGTAGGAGGGCCCGGTGCGACGCTTAGGTGGCATTGCTACCCGCCTAGGGCCCCCGTCCCGCCTAACCCTGTAGCGTTTGACCATGGGATCTAGCCCTTTGACTTTGCACGGACGGGCTTTGAGCAGTGGACCTATCCACCCGGTTGTGTTAGGTCAGCTCATAGGAACACTTTGGAGCAACATCCGGGCCAGACCCACAACAAGATCCCCTCCGTGTTGACCCGACGTGTCCGTTTCCCCCCTCCAGGTGCCGGCGGCGGCGCCGTCCGTGAGGGGGGGCACACCCCGGAGACGCATGCCGGGCGTTTGCACCTGCCACAACACTTCCAGACTTGTGAGAGGCCGCCTACGCAAGATTTGGCGGCATGCTAGCCCCCGGAGGCCGCCGGCCACAGTCGTAGACACGCGAAGAGCAATCCGCGTAGAGGGAATTGTTCAGATACTAGTCCATCACGAACAATTATGAAAAGTTACCATCAGTCCTACAGCACATGAGCCCACGTCGTGTAAAAAACTCATGATTTTATCGCGCTCCGAGTATTTAATAATATTCACGCCGCATCGTTACCGCAAAACGTCTACTACCGTGTCATCGCCGTTCGTGAGGTGGGGGGCACACCCCGGAGACGCGTGCCGCCTCTTCGGACATGCCACCACACCACCCCGTATGTATGAGGGCCCGGTGCGACGCTCGGGTGGCATTGCTACCCCCCAGGGCCCCCGTCCCGCCTAACCCTGTAGCGTTTGACCACGGGATCTAGCCATTTGAATTTGCACGGACGGGCTTTGAGCAGTGGACCTATCCACCCGGTTGTGTTAGGTCAGCCCATAGGAACACTTTGGAGCAACATCCGGGCCAGACCCACAGCAAGATCCCCTCCGTGTTTACCCGACGTGTCCGTTTCCCCCCTCCAGGTGCTGGCGGCGGCGCCGTCCGTGAGGGGGGACACACCCCGGAGACGCATGCCGGGCATTTGCACCCGCCACAACACTTCCAGACTTGTGAGAGGCTGCCTACGCAAGATTTGGCCACAGTCGTAGACACACGAAGAGCAATCCGCGTAGAGGGAATTGTTCAGATACTAGTCCATCACGAACAATTATGAAAAATTACCATCAGTCCTACAGCACATGTGCCCACGTCGTGTAAAAAACTCATGATTTTATCGCGCTCCGAATATTTAATAATATTCACGCCGCATCGTTACCGCAGAACGTCTACTACCGTGGCATCGCCGTTCGTGAGGGGGGGGCACACCCCGGAGATGCGTGCCGCCTCTTCGGGCATGCCACCACACGACCCCGCAGGTATTAGGGCCCGGCGCGATGCTCGGGTGGCATTGCTACACACCCAGGGCCCCCATCCCGCCTAACCCTGTAGCGTTTGACCACGGGATCTAGCCCTTTGACTTTGCACGGACGGGCTTTGAGAAGTGGACATATCCACCCGGCTGTGTTAGGTCAGCCCATAGTAACACTTTGGAGCAACATCCAGGCCAGACCCACAGCAAGATCCCCTCCGTGTAGACCCGACGGCTCCGTTTCCCCCCTCCAGGTTCCGGCGGTGGCGCCGTCCGTGAGGGGGGGGGCACACCACGGAGACGCGTGCCGGGCGCTTTCACCCGCCACAACACTTCCGGACTTGTGAGAGGCCGCCTACGCAAGATTTGGCGGCATGCTAGCCCCCGGAGGCCGCCGGCCACAGTCATAGACACGCGAAGAGCAATCCGCGTAGAGGGAATTGTTCAGATACTAGTCCATCACGAACAATTATGAAAAATTACCATCAGTCCTACAGCACATGAGCCCACGTCGTGTAAAAAACTCATGATTTTATCGCGCTCTGAGTATTTAATAATATTCACGCCGCATCGTTACCGCAGAACGTCTACTACCGTGTCATCGCCGTTCGTGAGGGGGGGCACACCCCGGAGACGCGTGCCGCCTCTTCGGACATGCCACCACGCCACCCCGCATGTATGAGGGCCCGGTGCGACGCTCGGGTGGCATTGCTACCCCCAGGGCCCCCGTCCCGCCTAACCCTGTAGCGTTTGACCACGGCATCTAGCCATTTGACTTTGCACGGACGGGCTTTGAGCAGTGGACCTATCCACCCGGTTGTGTTAGGTCAGCCCATAGGAACACGTTGGAGCAACATCCGGGCCAGACCCACAGCAAGATCCCCTCCGTGTTGACCCGATGTGTCCGTTTCCCCCCTCCAGGTGCCGGCGGCGGCGCCGTCCGTGAGGGGGGACACACCCCGGAGGCGCGTGCCGGGCGTTTGCACCCGCCACAACACTTCCAGACTTGTGAGAGGCCGCCTACGCAAGATTTGGCGGCATGCTAGCCCCCGGAGGCTGCCGGCCACAGTCGTAGACACGCGAAGAGCAATCCGCGTAGAGGGAATTGTTCAGATACTTCTACATCCTGAACAATTATGAAAAATTACCATCAGTCCTACATCACATGTGCCCACGTCGTGTAAAAAACTCATGATTTTATCGTGCTCTGAGTATTTAATAATATTCACGCCGCATCGTTACCGCAGAACGTCTACTACCGTGTCATCGCCGTTCGTGAGGGGGGGGGGCACACCCCGGAGACGCGTGCCGCTTCTTCGGACATGCTACCACACGACCCCGCATGTATGAGGGCCCGGTGCGACGCTCGGGTGGCATTGCTACACACAAAGGGCCCCCGTCCCGCCTAACCCTGTAGCGTTTGACCACGGGATCTAGCCCTTTGACTTTGCACGGACGGGCTTTGAGAAGTGGACCTATCCACCCGGCTGTGTTAGGCCAGCCCATAGGAACACTTCGGAGCAACATCCGGGCCAGACCCACAGCAAGATCCCCTCCGTGTTGACCCGACGTGTCCGTTTCCCCCCTCAAGGTGCCGGCGGCGGCGCCGTCCGTGAGGGGGGGGCACACCCCGTAGACGCGTGCCGGGCGTTTGCACCCGCCACAACACTTCCAGACTTGTGAGAGGCTGCCTACGCAAGATTTGGCGACGTGCTAGCCCCCGGAGGCCGCCGGCCACAGTCGTAGACACACGAAGAGCAATCCGCGTAGAGGGAATTGTTCAGATACTACTCCATCACGAACAATTATGAAAAATTACCATCAGCCCTACAGCACATGTGCCCACGTCGTGTAAAAAACTCATGATTTTATCGCGCTCCGAGTATTTAATAATATTCACGCCGCATCGTTACCGCAGAACGTCTACTACCGTGTCATCGCCGTTCGTGAGGGAGGGCACACCCCGCAGACGCGTGCCGCCTCTTCGGACATGCCACCACACGACCCCGCATGTATGAGGGCCCGGTGCGATGCTCGGGTGGCATTGCTACACACCCAGGGCCCCGTCCCGCCTAACCCTGTAGCGTTTGACCACGGGATCTAGCCCTTTGACTTTGCACGGATGGGCTTTGAGAAGTGGACCTATCCACCCGGCTGTGTTAGGTCAGCCCATAGGAACACTTTGGAGCAACATCCGGGCCAGTCCCACAGAAAGATCCCCTCCGTGTAGACCCGAGGGGTCCGTTTCCCCCCTCCAGGTTCCGGCGGTGGCGCCGTCCGTGAGGGGGGGGCCACACCACGGAGACGCGTGCCGGGCGTTTTCACCTGCCACAACACTTCCAGACTTGTGAGAGGCCGCCTACGCAAGATTTCGCAGCATGCTAGCCCCCGGAGGCCGCCGGCCACAGTCGTAGACACGCGAAGAGCAATCCGCGTAGAGGGAATTGTTCAGATACTAGTCCATCACGAACAATTATGAAAAATTACCATCAGTCCTACAACACATGTGCCCACGTCGTGTGAAAAACTCATGATTTTATCGCGCTCCGAGTATTGAATAATATTCACGCCGCATCGTTACCGCAGAACATCTACTATCGTGTCATCGCCGTTCGTGAGGGGGGGCACACCCCGGAGACGCGTGCCGCCCCTTCGGACATGCCACCACACCACCCCGCATGTATGAGGGCCCGGTGCGACGCTCAGGTGGCATTGCTACCCACCTAGGGCCCCCGTCCCGCCTAACCCTGTAGCGTTTGACCACGGGATCTAGCTCTTTGACTTTGCACGGACGGGCTTTGAGCAGTGGACCTATCCACCCGGCTATGTTAGGCCAGCACATAGGAACACTTTGGAGCAACATTCGGGCCACACCCACAGCAAGATCCCCTCCGTGTTGACCCAACGCGTCCGTTTCCCCCCTCCAGGTGCCGGCGGCGGTGCCGTCCGTGAGGGGGGGGCACACCCCGGAGACACGTGTCGGCTGTTTGCACCCGCCACAACACTTCCAGACTTGTGAGAGGCCGCCTACGCAAGATTTGGCAGCATGCTAGCCCCTGGAGGCCGGCGGCCACAGTCGTAGATACGCGAAGACCAATCCGCGTAGAGGGAATTGTTCAGATACTACTCCATCACGAACAATTATGAAAAATTACCATCAGTCCTACAGCACATGTGCCCACGTCGTGTAAAAAACTCGTGATTTTATCGCGCTCCGAGTATTTAATAATATTCACGCCGCATCGTTACCGCAGAACGTCTACTACCGTGTCATCGCCGTTCGTGAGGGGGGGGCACACCCCGGAGACGCGTGCCGCCTCTTCGGACATGCCACCACACCACCCCGCATGTATGAGGTCCCGGTGCGATGCTCCGGTGGCATAGCTACCCCCAGGGCCCCCGTCCCGCCTAACCCTGTAGCGTTTGACCACAAGATCTAGCCCTTTGACATTGCACGGACGGGCTTTGACCAGTGGACCTCTCCACCCGGTTGTGGTAGGTCAGCCCATAGGAACACTTTGGAGCAACATCCGGGCCAGACCCACAGCAAGATCCCCTCAGTGTAGACCCGACGCCTCCGTTTGCCCCCTCCAGGTGCCGGCGGCGGCGCCGTCCGTGAGGGGGGGCACACCCCGGAGACGCGTGCCGGGCGTTTGCACCCGCCACAACACTTCCAGACTTGTGGGAGGCCGCCTACGCAAGATTTGGCGGCATGCTAGCCCCCGGAGGCCGGCGGCCACAGTCGTAGACACGCGAAGAGCATTCCGCGTAGAGGGAATTGTTCAGATACTACTCCATCACGAACAATTATGAAAACTTACCATCAGTCCTACAGCACATGAGCCCACGTCGTGTAAAAAACTCATGATTTTATCGCGCTCCGAGTATTTAATAATATTCACGCCGCATCGTTACCGCAGAACGTCTACTACCGTGTCATCGCCGTTCGTGAGGAGGGGGGGAACACCCCGGAGATGCGTGCCGCCTCTTCGAACATGCCACCACACCACCCCGCATGTATGAGGGCCCGGTCCGACGCTCAGGTGGCAATGCTACCCACCTAGGGCCCCCGTCCCGCCTAACCCTGTAGCGTTTGACCACGGGACCTAGCCCTTTGACTTTGCACGGACGGGCTTTGAGCAGTGGACCTATCCACCCGGTTGTGGTAGGTCAGCCCATAGGAACACTTTGGAGCAACATCCGGGCTAGACCCACAGCAAGATCCCCTCCGTGTTGACCCGACGTGTTCGTTTCCCCCCTCCAGGTGCCGGCGGCGGCGCCGTCCGTGAGGGGGGGCACACCCCGGAGACGCATGCCGGGCGTTTGCACCCGCCACAACACTTCCAGACTTGTGAGAGGCCGCCTACGCAAGATTTGGCGGCATGCAAGCCCCCGGAGGCCGCCGGCCACAGTCGTAGACACGCGAAGACCAATCCGCGTAGAGGGAATTGTTCAGATACTACTCCATCACGAACAATTATGAAAAATTACCATCAGTCCTACAGCACATGAGCCCACGTCGTGTAAAAAACTCATGATTTTATCGCGCTCTGAGTATTTAATAATATTCACGCCGCATCGTTACCGCAGAACGTCTACTACCGTGTCATCGCCGTTCGTGAGGGGGGGGCACACCCCGGAGACGCGTGCCGCCTCTTCGGACATGCCACCACGCCACCCCGCATGTATGAGGGCCCGGTGCGACGCTCGGGTGGCATTGCTACCCCCAGGGCCCCCGTCCCGCCTAACCCTGTAGCGTTTGACCACGACATCTAGCCATTTGACTTTGCACGGACGGGCTTTGAGCAGTGGACCTATCCACCCGGTTGTGTTAGGTCAGCCCATAGGAACACGTTGGAGCAACATCCGGGCCAGACCCACAGCAAGATCCGCTCCGTGTTGACCCGATGTGTCCGTTTCCCCCCTCCAGGTGCCGGCGGCGGCGCCGTCCGTGAGGGGGGACACACCCCGGAGGCGGGTGCCGGGCGTTTGCACCCGCCACAACACTTCCAGACTTGTGAGAGGCCGCCTACGCAAGATTTGGCGGCATGCTAGCCCCCGGAGGCCGCCGGCCACAGTCGTAGACACGCGAAGAGCAATCCGCGTAGAGGGAATTGTTCAGATACTTCTACATCCTGAACAATTATGAAAAATTACCATCAGTCCTACATCACATGTGCCCACGTCGTGTAAAAAACTCATGATTTTATCGTGCTCTGAGTATTTAATAATATTCACGCCGCATCGTTACCGCAGAACGTCTACTACCGTGTCATCGCCATTCGTGAGGGGGGGGGGCACACCCCGGAGACGCGTGCCGCTTCTTCGGACATGCTACCACACGACCCCGCATGTATGAGGGCCCGGTGAGACGCTCGGGTGGCATTGCTACACACAAAGGGCCCCCGTTCCGCCTAACCCTGTAGCGTTTGACCACGGGATCTAGCCCTTTGACTTTGCAAGGACGGGCTTTGAGAAGTGGACCTATCCACCCGGCTGTGTTAGGCCAGCCCATAGGAACACTTCGGAGCAACATCCGGGCCAGACCCACAGCAAGATCCCCTCCGTGTTGACCCGACGTGTCCGTTTCCCCCCTCCAGGTGCCGGCGGCGGCGCTGTCCGTGAGGGGGGGCACACCCCGGAGACGCGTGCCGGGCGTTTGCACCCGCCACAACACTTCCAGACTTGTGAGAGGCTGCCTACGCAAGATTTGGCGACGTGCTAACCCCCGGAGGCCGCCGGCCACAGTCGTAGACACACGAAGAGCAATCCGCGTAGAGGGAATTGTTCAGATACTACTCCATCACGAACAATTATGAAAAATTACCATCAGCCCTACAGCACATGTGCCCACGTCGTGTAAAAAACTCATGATTTTATCGCGCTCCGAGTATTTAATAATATTCACGCCGCATCGTTACCGCAGAACGTCTACTACCGTGTCATCGCCGTTCGTGAGGGAGGGCACACCCCGCAGACGCGTGCCGCCTCTTCGGACATGCCACCACACGACCCCGCATGTATGAGGGCCCGGTGCGATGCTCGGGTGGCATTGCTACACACCCAGGGCCCCCGTCCCGCCTAACCCTGTAGCGTTTGACCACGGGATCTAGCCCTTTGACTTTGCACGGATGGGCTTTGAGAAGTGGACCTATCCACCCGGCTGTGTTAGGTCAGCCCATAGGAACACTTTGGAGCAACATCCGGGCCAGTCCCACAGAAAGATCCCCTCCGTGTAGACCCGAGGGGTCCGTTTCCCCCCTCCAGGTTCCGACGGCGGCGCCGTCCGTGAGGGGGGGCCACACCACGGAGACGCGTGCCGGGCGTTTTCACCTGCCACAACACTTCCAGACTTGTGAGAGGCCGCCTACGCAAGATTTCGCAGCATGCTAGCCCCCGGAGGCCGCCGGCCACAGTCGTAGACACGCGAAGAGCAATCCGCGTAGAGGGAATTGTTCAGATACTAGTCCATCACGAAAAATTATGAAAAATTACCATCAGTCCTACAACACATGTGCCCACGTCGTGTGAAAAACTCATGATTTTATCGCGCTCCGAGTATTGAATAATATTCACGCCGCATCGTTACCGCAGAACGTCTACTATCGTGTCATCGCCGTTCGTGAGGGGGGGGGGCACACCCCGGAGACGCGTGCCGCCCCTTCGGACATGCCACCACACCACCCCGCATGTATAAGGGCCCGGTGCGACGCTCAGGTGGCATTGCTACCCACCTAGGGCCCCCGTCCCGCCTAACCCTGTAGCGTTTGACCACGGGATCTAGCTCTTTGACTTTGCACGGTCGGTCTTTGAGCAGTGGACCTATCCACCCGGCTATGTTAGGCCAGCACATAGGAACACTTTGGAGCAACATTCGGACCACACCCACAGCAAGATCCCCTCCGTGTTGAACCAACGCGTCCGTTTCCCCCCTCCAGGTGCCGGCGGCGGTGCCGTCCGTGAGGGGGGGGGGGCACACCCCGGAGACACGTGTCGGGTGTTTGCACCCGCCACAACACTTCCAGACTTGTGAGAGGCCGCCTACGCAAGATTTGGCAGCATGCTAGCCCCTGGAGGCCGGCGGCCACAGTCGTAGATACGCGAAGACCAATCCGCGTAGAGGGAATTGTTCAGATACTACTCCATCACGAACAATTATGAAAAATTACCATCAGTCCTACAGCACATGTGCCCACGTCGTGTAAAAAACTCGTGATTTTATCGCGCTCCGAGTATTTAATAATATTCACGCCGCATCGTTACCGCAGAACGTCTACTACCGTGTCATCGCCGTTCGTGAGGGAGGGCACACCCCGCAGACGCGTGCCGCCTCTTCGGACATTGCACGGACGGGCTTTGACCAGTGGACCTCTCCACCCGGTTGTGGTAGGTCAGCTCATAGGAACACTTTGGAGCAACATCCGGGCCAGACCCACAGCAAGATCCCCTCCGTGTAGACCCGACGCCTCCGTTTGCCCGCTCCAAGTGCCGGCGGCGGCGCTGTCCGTGAGGGGGGGCACACCCCGGAGACGCGTGCCGGGCGTTTGCACCCGCCACAACACTTCCAGACTTGTGGGAGGCCGCCTACGCAAGATTTGGCGGCATGCTAGCCCCCGGAGGCCGGCGGCCACAGTCGTAGACACGCGAAGAGCATTCCGCGTAGAGGGAATTGTTCAGATACTACTCCATCACGAACAATTATGAAAAATTACCATCAGTCCTACAGCACATGAGCCCACGTCGTGTAAAACACTCATGATTTTATCGCGCTCTGAGTATTTAATAATATTCACGCCGCATCGTTACTGCAGAACGTCTACTACCGTGTCATCACCGTTCGTGAGGGGGGGACACCCTGGAGACGCGTGCCGCCTCTTCGGACATGCCACCACACCACCCCGCATGTATGAGGGCCCGGTGCGACGCTCGTGTGGAATTGCTACCCCCCCAGGGCCCCCGTCCCGCCTAACCCTGTAGCGTTTGACCACGGGATCTAGCCATTTGACTTTGCACGGACGGGCTTTGAGCAGTGGACCTATCCACCCGGTTGTGTCACTTTGGAGCAACATCCGGGCCAGACCCACAGCAAGATCCCCTCCGTGTTGACCCGACGTGTCCGTTTCCCCCTCCATGTGCCGGCGGCGGCGCCGTCCGTGAGGGGGGCACACCCCGGAGACGCGTGCCGGGCGTTTGCACCCGCCACAACACTTCCAGACTTGTGAGAGGCCGCCTACGCAAGATTTGGCGGCATGCTAGCCCCCGGAGGCCGCCGGCCACAGTCGTAGACACGCGAAGAGCAATCCGCGTAGAGGGAATTGTTCAGATACTACCCCATCACGAACAATTATGAAAAATTACCATCAGTCCTACAGCACATGAGCCCACGTCGTGTAAAAAACTCATGATTTTATCGCGCTCCGAGTATTTAATAATATTCACGCCGCATCGTTACCGCAGAACGTCTACTACCGTATCATCGCCGTCCATGAGGGGGGGCACAACCCGGATACGTGTGCCGCCTCTTCGGACATGCCACCACACCACCCCGCATGTATGAGGGCCCGGTGCGATGCTCGGGTGGCATTGCTACCTCCCCCCCCCCCAGGGCCCCCGTCCCGCCTAACCCTGTATCATTTGACCACGGGATCTAGCCATTTGACTTTGCACGGACGGGCTTTGAGCAGTGGACCTATCCACCCGGTTGTGTTAGGTCAGCTCATAGGAACACTTTGGAGCAACATCCGGGCCAGACCCACAGCAAGATCCCCTCCGTGTTGACCCGACGTGTCCGTTTCCCCCTCCAGGTGCCTGCGGCGGCGCCGTCCGTGAGGGGGGCACACCCCGGAGACGCGTGTCGGGCGTTTGCACCCGCCACAACACTTCCAGACTTGTGAGAGGCCGCCTACGCAAGATTTGGCGGCATGCTAGCCCCCGGAGGCCGCCGGCCACAGTCGTAGACACGCGAAGAGCAATCCGCGTAGAGGGAATTGTTCAGATACTTCTACATCATGAACAATTATGAAAAATTACCATCAGTCCTACATCACATGTGCCCACGTCGTGTAAAAAACTCATGATTTTATCGTGCTCTGAGTATTTAATAATATTCACGGCGCATCGTTACTGCAGAACGTCTACTACCGTGTCATCGCCGTCCGTGAGGGGGGGCACAACCCGAAGATGTGTGTCGCCTCTTCGGACATGCCACCACACCACCCCGCATGTATGAGGTCCCGGTGCGATGATCGGGTGGCATTGCTACCCCAGGGCCCCCGTCCCGCCTAACCCTGTAGCGTTTGACCACGGGATCTAGCCCTTTGACTTTGTGCGGACGGGCTTTGAGCAGTGGACCTATCCACCCGGTTGTGTTAGGTCAGCCCATAGGAACACTTTGGAGCAACATCCGGGCCAGACCCACAGCAAGATCCCCTCCGTGTTGACCCGACGTGTCCGTTTCCCCCATGCAGGTGCCGGCGGCGGCGCCTTCCGTGAGGAGGGCACACCTCGGAGACGCGTGCCGGGCGTTTGCACCCGCCACAACACTTCCAGACTTGTGAGAGGCCGCCTACGCAAGATTTGGCGGCATGCCAGCCCCCGGAGGCCGCCGGCAACAGTCGTAGACACGCGAAGAGCAATCCGCGTAGAGGGAATTGTTCAGTACTACTCCATCACAAACAATTATGAAAAATTACCATCAGTCCTACAGCACATGTGCCCACGTCGTGTAAAAACTCATGATTTTATCGCGCTCCGAGTATTTAATAATATTCACGCCACATCGTTACCGCAGAACGTCTACTACCGTGTCATCGCCGTTCGTGAGGGGGGGGCACACCCCGGAGACGCGTGCCGCCTCTTCGGACATGCCACCACACCATCCCGCATGTATGAGGGCCCGATGCGACGCTCGGATGGCATTGCTACCCCCCAGGGCCCCCGTCCCGCCTAACCATGTAGCGTTTGACCACTGGATCTAGCCCTTTGACTTTGCACGGACGGGCTTTGAGCAGTGGACCTATCCACCCAGTTGTGGTAGGTCAGCCCATAGGAACACTTTGGAGCAACATCCGGGCCAGACCCACAGCAAGATCCCCTCCGTGTAGACCCGACGCGTCTGTTTCCCCCTCCAGGTGCCGGCGGCGGCACCGACCGTGAGGGGGGGCACACCTCGGAGACGCGTGCCGGGCGGTTGCACCCGCCACAACACTTCCAGAGTTGTGAGAGGCCGCCTACGCAAGATTTGGCGGCATGCTCGCCCCTGGAGGCCGGCAGCCACAGTCGTAGACACGCGAAGACCTATCCGCGTAGAGGGAATTGTTCAGATACTACTCCGTCACGAACAATTATAAAAAATTACCATCGGTCCTACAGCACATGTGCCCACGTCGTGTAAAAAACTCATGATTTTATCGTGCTCCGAGTATTTAATAATATTCACGCCGCATCGTTACCGCAGAACGTCTACTACCGTGTCATCGCCGTTCGTGAGGGGGGCCACACCCCGGAGACGGGTGCCGCCTCTTCGGACATGCCACCACACCACCCCGCATGTATGAGGAAAATTTAGTTTGGGTTCAGAAGTTTGTGGTAGTTAAAGATTACTACAGACTGTTCTGTTTTTGACAGATTCTGTTTTTCGTGTGTTGTTTGCTTATTTTGATGAATCTATTGCTAGTAAAATAGTTTATAAACCATAGAGAAGTTGGAATACAGTAGATTTAACATCAATATAAATAAAGAATGAGTTCATTACAGTACCTTGAAGTGGTGTTTTGTTTTCTTTCGCTAACGGAGCTCATGAGATTTTTCTGCTGAGTTTTGTGTTGTGAAGTTTTCAAGTTTTTGGGTAAAGATTTGATGGACTATGGAACAAGGAGTGGCAAGAGCCTAACCTTGGGGATGCCCATGGCATCCCAAGATAATCTAAGGACACCAAAAAGCCAAAGCTTGGGGATGCCCCGGAAGGCATCCCTCTTTTCGTCTACTTCCATCGGTAACTTTACTTGGAGCTATATTTTTATTTACCACATGATAAGTGTTTTGCTTGGAGCGTCTTGTTTGATTTGAGTCTTTGCTTTTTAATTTACCACAATCATCTTTGCTGTACACACCTTTTTAGAGAGACACACATTAGTCGGAATTTGTTAGAATACTCTTTGTGCTTCACTTATATCTTTTGAGCTATATAGTTTTTGCTCTAGTACTTCACTTATATCTTTTAGAGCACGGCGGTGAAATTGTTTTATAGAAACTATTGTTCTCTCATGCTTCACTTATATTATTTTGAGAGTCCTAAAAACAGCATGGTAAATTGCTTAGATTGGAAAATTGTGCTAATAAACGAAGGAAAAACTTTCTTATGAGTGTGATGAATACTAGGAAAAGTTTGATGCTTGATAATTGTTTTGAGATATGAAGATGGTGATATTAGAGTCATGCTAGTTGAGTAGTTGTGAATTTGATAAATACTTGTGTTAAAGGTTTGTGATTCCCGTAGCATGCACTTATGGTGAACCGTTATGTGATGAAGTCAGAGCATGATTTATTTATTTATTGTCTTCCTTATGAGTGGCAGTCGGGGACGAGCGATGGTCTTTTCCTACCGATCTATCCCCCTAGGAGCATGCACGTAATACTTTGCTTTGATAACTTGTAGATTTTTGCAATAAGTATATGAGTTCTTTATGACTAATGTTGAGTCCATGAATTATACGCACTTTTCTCCCTTCCACCATTGCTAGCCTCTCTAATACCGCGCACTTTTCGCCGGTATCATACACCCACCATATACCTTCCTCAAAACAGTCACCATACCTACCTATCATGGCATTTCCATAGCCATTCCGAGATATATTGCCATGCAACTTTCCACCGTTCCGTTTATTATGACACGCTCCATCATTGTCATATTGCTTAGCATGATCATGTAGTTGACATCGTATTTGTGGCAAAGCCACCGTTCATAATTTTTTCATACATGTCACTCTTGATTCATTGCATATCCCGGTACACTGCCGGAGGCATTCATATAGAGTCATGTTTTGTTCTAAGTATCGAGTTGTAATTGTTGAGTTGTAAGAAAATAAGAGTGTCATATTATCTAAGTATCTAAGTATCTAAGAAAATAAGAGTGTCATATTATCTAAGTATCTAAGTATCTAATTATCGAGTTGTAATTGTTGAGTTCTAAGTATCTAAGTATCGAGTTGTAATTGTTGAGTTGTAATTGTTGATCATTATTAGATCATTGTCCCGAGTGAGGAAAGGATGATGGAGATTATGATTCCCCTACAAAAAAAAAGAAGAAAAAAAGAGAAAAAAAAGAGGCCATAAAAAAGAGAGAGAAAAGGCCCAAAGAAAAAAATAAAAAATAAATAAATAATGAGACAAAAAGAGAGAAGGGACAATGTTACTATCCTTTTACCACAGTTGTGCTTCGAAGTAGCACCATGATCTTCATGATAGAGAGTCTCTCATTTTGTCACTTTCATATACTAGTGGGAATTTTTCATTATAGAACTTGGCTTGTATAATCCAATGATGGGCTTCCTCAAAATGCCCTAGGTCTTCGTGAGCAAGCAAGTTGGATGCACACCCACTTAGTTTCCTTTTGTTGAGCTTTCATATACTTATAGCTCTAGTGCATCCGTTGCATGGCAATCCCTACTCACTCACATTGATATCTATTGATGGGCATCTCCATAGCCCGTTGATACGCCTAGTTGACGTGAGAATATCTTCTCCTTTTTTGTCTTCTCCACAACCACCATTCTATTCCACATATAGTGATATATCCATGGCTCACGCTCATGTATTGCGTGAAGATTGAAAAAGTTTGAAAATGCCAAAAGTATGAAACAATTGCTTGGCTTGTCATCGGGGTTGTGCATGATTTAAATACTTTGTGTGGTGAAGATAGAGCATAGCCAGACTATATGATTTTGTAGGGATAACTTTCTTTTGCCATGTTATTTTGAGAAGACATAACTGCTTAGTTAGTATGCTTGAAGTATTATTATTTCTATGTCAATATTGAACTTTTGTCTTGAATCTTTCAGATCTGAATATTCATACCACAATTAAGAAGAATTACATTGAGAATTATGCCAAGTAGCATTCCGCATCAAAAATTCTGTTTTTATCATTTACCTACTCGAGGACGAGTAGGAATTAAGCTTGGGGATGCTTGATACGTCTCCAACGTATCTATAATTTTTGATTGCTTCATGCTATATTATATACTGTTTAGAATGATTATTGGGCTTTATTATACACTTATATATTATTTTTGGGACTAAACTATTAACCGGAGGCCCAGCCCAAATTGTTTTTTTTTCCTATTTCAGGGTTTCGAAGGAAAAAGATATCAAACGGAGTCCAAATGGAATGAAACCTTCGGGAACGTGATTTTTAGAACGAACATGATCCAGGAGACTTGGACCCTACGTAAAAGAAGCTTCCAGGAGGCCACGAGGTAGGGGGCGTGCCTACCCCTGGGCGCGCCCTCCACCCTCGTGGGCCCCATGTTGCTCCACCGACGTACTTCTTCCTCCTATATATACCTACGTACCCCCAAACGACCAGATACGGAGAAAAAACCATAATTCCACCGCCGCAACCTTATGTATCTGTGAGATCCCATCTCAGGGCCTTTTCCGGCGCTCCGCCGGAGGGGGCATTGATCACGGAGGGCTTCTTGTAGGAGATATGCCCTAGAGGCAATAATAAATGATATTATTTATCTCCGAGTTCATAATTATGTTTATGTTCCATGCTATAACTACAATGATTCTCGAGTCTGCAATATCCACGAGGCTCGGAGGAAGACTCAGATGCACGTGTGGAATAATAAACGGTAAGAAGTATTCCTAGTCTGGCCTCTAAGACTAGCTCAAGTGTTGCATGATGATTCTGTTTTCCTGGTCATGGGCATGTCTATGCCAGCAACTTTGAGGGCACAATGTTAAGAGAACATTTGTGTTGAATCGACCCGGATTGATGTTATGCTATGAGATTCATTCGTCACCAGGTTATTGGTACATAACACAGAGATGGTTAATGTTTGCATGATTCCTTAGACCATGAGAGTATCGAGTTTCTTCATGCTTGCTTCATGAACTTTGGGGTTTGTTAAACGTCATCCGTAAATGGGTGGCTATTACGGCGGCTTACGGGTTCATGGAAAAGTGTGTCAAGTAACTTGATAGCTCAAGATTGGGAGTTGCTTCTCCGACGATGGAGAGATATCTCTGGGCCCTCTCGGTGTTACGGTATCCATCATCGTCTGGCCAGACACTTTGTGATTTGATCACGGGGATGCCGGAACACGATAACGAGAAAAGAGAACAATACCGGTAACGAGGTAACTAGCATAGTGGACAAGTTGTTGATCCACGGGAATGCCAACATGTCTCACCTCGGGTATTTGTAACATATCGAGAAGCAACAGGAATAGCACACGGCAACTGGAGGTTCACTCGAATATTTATTCGTGTGGGTATAGGGGTCAATATGGGTGTCCACGGCTCCGATGTTGATCATTGATTGGAAGGGGTTCCGGGTCATGTCTATACTTCACCGAACCTATAGGGTCACACGCTTAAGGGTCATCTATCTGCTGAATACTAGACAGGGAGTCTGAGAGAAAATCACCGAAAAAGTTTCGGACACCGAAAAGTTTCGGACAGCGGAATCGTACCGCAGAGAGAGGTCATCGGATAAGTTTCGATGATACCGAAAAGTTGTTTCGGGATACACCATTAAGTCAAATTGGTTTCGGCACATGCCTGATAATTCTTGGAGGATGCCAGAATCATTCTGGAAGCTTTTTGGAATTTTCTGAGATAAAAACCGGAAATGTTCCGGAGCTGCCGGAGCCACTTCAGATGCGTTTCGCAGATGAAAATCACTAAAACCGGAATTGTTTCGGAACGCGTTGAAAATCATTTTAGTGGGTACTGGAAATGTTCTTAGCCCACATAAATATTTTCAGTTCGATCAGACGCTGAAAAATGTCGTCGTGAATAGTGAAAATCAGCTTTATGGTTACTTTATGGAAAGCCACCTTTTGGGGCTTTGCTCCAAAAGATCTTGGGGATGACATGGATGGATAGGAGCCATTTTTTGGGCCCCTCATGGGGGTGTGGCCGGCCACATGGGGTATCCCCCCTTGGGGACCCTCTTGTTCATTGGTTTCACTCCTAGGTCCTTGTGGAAGGACTTCATTCATGTGCATTTTGGGTTTTTTGTGAAACTACCCTACCCCCTTGGGATTTCCTATAAATAGAGGTGGAGGGGCAGCCCTCCACACTCATCCCTTGCTCTCATACACATGCCATGCATTATCTGGCTTCTTCTCTCCCTCCCACGAAAAGAGTTTCGTAGAGCCGTAAGGCTGTCTGGGTTCCGGCAGGAACTAGTTCTGGACGGCGAAGCCCTGCCGGATAGATGACACCGTATGTGTGCAACTCTGTAGAGAGATCGTAGTTTCGGTCTTAGTTCGTGAGTGCCTCCCGAAGGGCTGTCCGTGTGACCGTCCGAGTTTCGAAGGTCCTCCCGAAGGGCTGTCCGAGTGACCGTTCGAGTTTCGAAGGTCCTCCCGAAGGGCTGTCCGCGACACCGTCCGGGGGGCTGTTCGACCGCCTCCCGGAGGGCTGTCTGAGGAGCAGATGAGGGTATACATCCTCGCGGTTGGGAGGTTGTAAATCCTAGCTGCGGGGATCTGCACCGCCGATCGTCATCGACTCTACTTCCCGCTGCGCTACGAGTCGGTAACGAAAAAGATCAAACCATGTATGCAGTCTCCATAGTGGTCCTGGGCTGGTGCGTAGGTCGGAAATTTTTTGTTTTCTGTCGCGTTACCCTACAGTGGCATCAAGAGCCGTGCTATGCGTAGATGCAGGTTTCGATCTAGAATACATGGAGATGTATGGGTATTGCATAATATAATTAGGTAGTAGATGAGATCTATTGCTGAAAATTATTTATGCGGGTGACAGATGAAATCTGTTACCCGAGGTTCTTGTTGCTTCCCTAGAATTTGCGTTTGCTCAATCTCGAGACAGCATGGTGGAATTTGACAAAGTTCTGGCAATCCGTGATCCTGATTGATCATGGAAGTGCTATCAGTTCTTTGGGTTCTGCCGTAGTCAAAAGAAAGATGAAATTCGCAGATGAAAGGGCATTGCAGATATGATCTGCACGGGGGTCATGCGTATGACGAAGTTTAGTATGGGGCTCGAGATTTAATTATCTCGTGTTTCATACACCCCGAGATGTTAATCTAGCAACTTGAATAATCATACTTGATGATAAAATGTTGGTAGCTGCGGTTTAAGTCAAAACCTTAGAAGCCACGTAAAATAAAATTTTGCATAAACCGATTAGAGGCGTCTAACTTGGTTTTGCAGGATGTGCATGTGATGTGGTATAGCAATGCTCATATTCAATTTGATTATGTATGAGATGACTATATGATGTAATTAACATGACCTGCGTGTCATGATTCGGCATGATGGCTGGAGCCATATGATTGTCTCTTTAATGACCTACGTGTCAACCTTAAGTAATGCACTTATTTTATTAGCTATAGAGATAGCAATATTATCTGGTGCATCGACAAGGTGGTGGCAATCTTCGTGAAGGTGAACACCGACGCGAATGCCGAAGACGAAGAAATGAAATACTTCTCCGTCAGAAAGGGCTATACCATATCATGCTATTATGAATTGCCTGAGATGTTTATCCCTTATGATGCACCCTTCTTGATTGCGCGGTAGTCGCTTTTTATTAGGGTGATCTCTCACTTAAAATATCAAAGTAGTTAGTGTTCACCCAAGTGTAGCACCGTCTGAAATTCGTATCTTTTCGGGGTGCGCCATGTACACATGAGCACGAACGAATCGAGAGGAATGAGGCGGGTGAGGTCAGACCTCGCAGCAAGATCACTTGGTTGTCTTTGACGTTCAGGCAGGAGAGTCCTGAGCTCGGAACACGCCCATCGAAAGATGAACAAGAATCACATAGAGATGTGATCGGCAAGTTGGCCTACCGATTGAAATTCGTGTCATCAGTGATGAACCCGTCAATGGCATCGAATAGAAATATGGATCTTGAATCACTCTAAATCAATTATGAGAGATATTGATTTGAGTGGGAGCGCACTGTTGAATTAACATGTTTAATTCTCAGTGCAATTAATTATGAACACTGTCTAAGTGTTTCTTGCAAAATAGTTGTAGAATAATGGCTCGCGTTTCCACCTTCCCTGTTAAAATTGAATAGCTGTTAAATATCTGGTTAAAACTTTACGATTGGTAACGTAATATGAGGATTGTCCTCAAAAGTGCCGAGAAGGACTTTGTCCTATCGCATGCTTTCCGTATCCTCCCGCTAATGCTATGGATCATGTGACTCTCGTCCTTCGATCCAAAAGCTAGAATTCTGTTACGGTCAAGTGGAATATGTTTGCTTCCATGAAACCCAAACTTCGAAAGTTGGGATAGTTATATGATATTCATGGAACTGAAAATTATTTTCAGATACAAACAAAGCAATGTTTGTTTGCAAGTATTAGTAAAAGTGTTTACTATGCATTTGACTGTTGGGAAAGGGATCCAGAAGAACGCCTGTCATATAATGAAAGGTGAATAAAACAACAACTTAAAGAGAAAGGAAGTGTCCAAAGGGTGTTAGTATGACTTACACGCCTAGGAAGTCCGGGGCTAATGCCACTCTTAAGTTGGGTGCTTCTTTGCGAGTAGGAGAAATACTAAAAGTTAAACTGTTAGAAGTATAAAGGCAGAAAGGAAAGATGACTGGAATATCCAGCTCATGTATGAATGTCATACAAGTTTTTGATGTATAGAAGGCTGGTCAAAGATATAGTTCTTGCGAATTATGGTTAAACATGTTAATCACTAATTCTTGGGTATTGTGAGTTAATCACAAAGATGCCCGCTCGATTGCATTCTGTTGCAACTCGATGTAAGAACTACTATGGCCTAAAAGACTAGCTAGAAATGAGGTTAAGGTATACACAGGGAACATAGTAAATGTTACTATACCTTCCATCGGTGTATTGCCGTCTGTATTTATTTTCATAATTCATTTAGAGTTTTACAAACTCTAGCCCATTGCATAAGGTATCTTGCAAGAAGGTTGTTCATAAGAGAACTTTTTATGTTCGATGTTATGAATAACACAAGGGCCATACTTTCATTATGAATGAGATGTATGTTATGAATATTGATAATAATACAATACCTCTGGGTTTACTTTCATAATTCATTTTAGAGTTTCATACACTCTAGCCCATTGCACAATGTTTGTTGCAAAAGAGTTGTTCATAAAAACAACAATTGTTGTTAAGTATTATGAATAACATGAAGGGCCATACTTCCATCCATCGATGGGACGTATGTTATGAATATTGATGGTAATATGATACATCCATAACACTGACGCTAAATGTCGCAAGACTAAAAGAATACCACACAAGTGTGGCACTACATTTGGTCACATTGGAGAAACCCGCATGGAAAATTCCATTATGATGGATTTTGAAGTCTTTTTGATTTTGAATCATCTGACACTTGCAACTTTCCTCCGAAAAGTGAAGTGACTAAAATACCGTTCACAGGCCATAAGGAACGAACAACAAACTTATTAGTGATCATACATTTGATGTGTGTAGTCCGATAAGTGTTGTTAGTGGTGGATTTATTTATCTTCAGAAATGACTCAAGTAGATATATGGATATTTACTTGATGAGACGTAAGTCTGGATCTTTTGAAATCATTCGAAAGGTTCTCAAAAATGAAGTAGAAGTTATTGTAACAAGAAAATTATGTTTCTGCAATTTGATTGCACAAAGGAATATTTGAGTTACATGTTTAGCGAATGTCTGATGAGTTGTGAAAGGGGTTTCATAACTTGCACCTCCCGGAACACCACTGCAAGTGGAAAGTCCGTGGAGATGTAATCAAACCATTTATGACATGGTAAGGTCAAAGATGACATAAATAAATTTGCCATTATCCCTTTTAAAGTGATGCTTTAGAGACTGCGGCTTTTACACTGAAAAGAGCTACATCGGGTCTGTTGAAATGAAGCCATGGTATGGTACGCCCAACCATGTTATATCTTTTCTTAACATTTGGAATATGGGGCTTGTGTAAAAGGTTACAAACCTATTCCAAATCAGACAAGTGCTACTTTGTAGGTTATACCAAAATGTTGGGTATTCCTCCCTCACTATACCGAGGCAAATAGTTTTGCCGCGAAACGGTGTGCTTTTAAAGAGAATGGTTCTTTCTAAAAGGTGAGTGGGAGAATAGTGCAACTCGACGAGATAAACAGTATCTTCATCAGATCAAAGGAAAGAGACCTTGGAAGTAATTCCAGAGTTTCCTACTGCGACTGATACGGAAGTCTCTACAATAAAATGTATGAACTTCGGTCGAACTTGCAGCTGAACCACGTAGGCAAGGCTCGTGCAAACCTCTCAGGTGCGCAAACGAGATATTGTTGTTAGACAACATTATACCTACGATACACAAGGAAGCGTTGATGGGCCCTGACTCCGGAATTGGCTAAATGCCAATACAACCCGAGTTAGTTTCCATATAAGTGATTCAAGATTAAAACCTTGATACACCTTTCGGAAGACTTAGAGTCTAACGAATATTTATGGAACTTAAAACTGATACGGATAAAAATGTTTTATCCATAAAGCTCGACTTGTTGAAATAACAAGTTCAAGAGTTGACTACGATGAGGTTGTTTTCATCGTAGCGATGCTTAAAGTCGGTTCGGGTTGAACTAGCAATTAATACATATTTCAATCATGAGATATGAAACATGGATGACAATAGGATTTCCATCTGATGGAAATGAAACCAAGGACTTGCATGTGTTACAGTCCAAGGCATTTTGTCTATCCAGAGGATGCTAGTAAGGGTGCAAACTTCAGAGTTCCAGCGATGGACAGAAGAGAGCAAAATGGAGTTGGAATCTTCGTGCTTTGATGAAATGGTCAAAGGGGTTTGACTTCATCAATGGGTAACGAAGATGCTTGTAATTCAAGAAAGTAAGTGGGAGCGTAATAATATTTCTAAAAACCTTGTGTGCTTGACACATTGTTAATTGGAAATAAATTTCTTGACACGAATTAGGACTTCATTTGAAAATAGTTTTTTGATGAAGTGCTTAGGCTAAATAGCCTCAATATTAGGCATGATGATCTATGGAGATAGATTTACCTAATAGGGCTAAGCAATGAATACATATTGACAAGGTGCTAAAACCTTTTAGCATTTAAAACGCCAAGGAGTGATTCTTGCCAAGTCACATGGAAAGAGTTTTTGCAAGACTCGGTGTCCCAAAACACTGATGAGTAAAATACATGATGCAGATTCCACACACTTTTGTGTTTGGATTAATCATGTATTCCATGGTATGTAAAACAACCAGATATGTCCGATACTCCCAAGGTGTTGCGAGTATGGATACCAAAGTGATCAAATTACTGATCATGGGACAACAGTGAAAGATGTCACAGAGTACTAGAGTAAGTACTGATGACATGGTTTTCTCGCAAGCAGAGATCATGAAGAGTTCGTTGTAAAATGTTACATCGATAGAGTCTTCATCTTTTCTCCAGGCGATTTTCGATTTAAATTAAGGGTTTTGTGTAACACACAATGTGGTGGCACAGTTAGTTGGAATTTGTTCAAACTAGTTACTGTGGCGAATTCTATAACAAGGGCTAAGTATGTTGACGCTTTAGAAGCGACAAAGAAGATGTTGAATCATATAGTTCATTCATGAACTTAGTATGGTTCCAAGATGGCTTTTGTCAATGGGACACTACTGCAGGTAGTTGCTCCATAACTCAGTCTGAGGAATCCAGGTTCGACCTGTGATTCACATACATACAAAGCCAAGTCCACACAAAATATGAATTTTGTGAAAGCGTGAAAATGCGAGGATATGCAGAGATACACACGGAGCTGAAATTGTCAGATCCGATGGACATCAGGCTATACCACATGCGAACCATTTTTTACACCAGTATGCCATAGGTGTGAAGTGCATTAGCATAAGCTAGATTATTGACTCTAGTGCAAGTGGGAGTCTGTAGGAGATATGCCCTAGAGGCAATAATAAATGATATTATTTATCTCCGAGTTCATAATTATGTTTATGTTCCATGCTATAACTGCAATGATTCTCGAGTCTGCAATATCCACGAGGCTCGGAGGAAGACTCATATGCACGTGTGCAATAATAAACGGTAAGAAGTATTCCTAGTCTGGCCTCTAAGACTAGCTCAAGTGTTGCATGATGATTCTGTTTTCCTGGTCATGGGCATGTCTATGCCAGCAACTTTGAGGGCACAATATTAAGAGAACATTTGTGTTGAATCGACCCGGATTGATGTTATGCTATTAGATTCATTCGTCACAAGTTTATTGGTACATAACACAGAGATGGTTAACGTTTGCATGATTCCTTAGACCATGAGAGTATCGAGTTTCTTCATGCTTGCTTCATGAACTTTGGGGTTTGTTAAACGTCATCCGTAAATGGGTGGCTATTACGGCGGCTTACGGGTTCATGGAAAAGTGTGTCAAGTAACTTGATAGCTCAAGATTGGGATTTGCTCCTCCGACGATGGAGAGATATCTCTGGGCCCTCTCGGTGTTACGGTATCCATCATCGTCTGGCCAGACACTTTGTGATTTGATCACGGGGATGCCGGAACACGAAACGAGAAAAGAGAACAATACCGGTAACGAGGTAACTAGCATAGTGGACAAGTTGTTGATCCACGGGAATGCCAACATGTCTCACCTCGGGTATTTGTAACATATCGCGAAGCAACAGGAATAGCACACGGCAACTGGAGGTTCACTCGAATATTTATTCGTGTGGGTATAGGGGTCAATATGGGTGTCCACGGCTCCGATGTTGATCATTGATCGGAAGGGGTTCCGGGTCATGTCTATACTTCACCGAACCTATAGGGTCACACGCTTAAGGGTCATCTATCTGCTGAATACTAGACAGGGAGTCTGAGAGAAAATCACCGAAAAAGTTTCGGACACCGAAAAGTTTCGGACAGCGGAATCGTACCGCAGAGAGAGGTCATCGGATAAGTTTCGATGATACCGAAAAGTTGTTTCGGGATACACCATTAAGTCAAATTGGTTTCGGCACATGCCTGATAATTCTTGGAGGATGCCAGAATCATTCTGGAAGCTTTTTGGAATTTTCTGAGATAAAAACCGGAAATGTTCCGGAGCTGCCGGAGCCACTTCAGATGCGTTTCGCAGATGAAAATCACTAAAACCGGAATTGTTTCGGAACGCGTTGAAAATCATTTTAGTGGGTACTGGAAATGTTCTTAGCCCACATAAATATTTTCAGTTCGATCAGACGCTGAAAAATGTCGTCGTGAATAGTGAAAATCAGCTTTATGGTTACTTTATGGAAAGCCACCTTTTGGGGCTTTGCTCCAAAAGATCTTGGGGATGACATGGATGGATAGGAGCCATTTTTTGGGCCCCTCATGGGGGTGTGGCCGGCCACATGGGGTATCCCCCTTGGGGACCCTCTTGTTCATTGGTTTCACTCCTAGGTCCTTGTGGAAGGACTTCATTCATGTGCATTTTGGGTTTTTTGTGAAACTACCCTACCCCCTTGGGATTTCCTATAAATAGAGGTGGAGGGGCAGCCCTCCACACTCATCCCTTGCTCTCATACACATGCCATGCATTATCTGGCTTCTTCTCTCCCTCCCACGAAAAGAGTTTCGTAGAGCCGTAAGGCTGTCTGGGTTCCGGCAGGAACTAGTTCTGGACGGCGAAGCCCTGCCGGATAGATGACACCGTATGTGTGCAACTCTGTAGAGAGATCGTAGTTTCGGTCTTAGTTCGTGAGTGCCTCCCGAAGGGCTGTCCGTGTGACCGTCCGAGTTTCGAAGGTCCTCCCGAAGGGCTGTCCGAGTGACCGTTCGAGTTTCGAAGGTCCTCCCGAAGGGCTGTCCGCGACACCGTCCGGGGGGCTGTTCGACCGCCTCCCGGAGGGCTGTCTGAGGAGCAGATGAGGGTATACATCCTCGCGGTTGGGAGGTTGTAAATCCTAGTTGCGGGGATCTGCACCGCCGATCGTCATCGACTCTACTTCCCGCTGCGCTACGAGTCGGTAACAAAAAAGATCAAACCATGTATGCAGTCTCCATAGTGGTCCTGGGCTGGTGCGTATGTCGGAAAAATTTTGTTTTCTGTCGTGTTCCCCTACACTTCTACATCAACACCATAGCCCCTCCGATGATGTGTGAGTAGTTTACTTCCAGACCTTCGGGTCCATAGTTATTAGCTAGATGGCTTCTTCTCTCTTTTTGGATCTCAATATAAAGTTCTCCCCCTCTCTTGTGGAGATCTATTCGATGTAATCTTCTTTTGCGGTGTGTTTGTTGAGACCGATGAATCGTGGGTTTATGATCAAGATTATCTATGAACAATATTTGAATCTTCTCTGAATTCTTTTATGTATGATTGGTTATCTTTGCAAGTCTCTTCGAATTATCGGTTTAGTTTGGCCTACTAGATTGATCTTTCTTGCAATGGGAGAAGTGCTTAGCTTTGGGTTCAATCTTGCGATCTCCTTTCCCAGTGACAGTAGGGGCAGCAAGGCACGTATAGTATTGTTGCCATCGAGGATAACAAGACGGGGTTTATTTCATATTGCATGAGTTTATCCCTCTACATCATCTCATCTTGCTTAAGGCGTTACTCTATTTCCATGAACTTAATACTCTAGATGCATGCTGGATAGCAGTCAATGAGTGGAGTGATAGTAGTAGATGCAGGCAGGAGTCGGTCTACTTGTCTCGGACGTGATGCCTATATACATGATCATACCTAGATATTCTCATAACTATGCTCAATTCTGTCAATTGCTCAACAGTAATTTGTTCACCCACCGTAAATACTTATGCTCTCGAGAGAAGCCACTAGTGAAACCTATGCCCCCCTGATACGTCTCCAACGTATCTATAATTTTTGATTGCTCCATGCTATATTATCTACTGTTTTAGGCAATATTGGGCTTTATTATCCACTTTTATATTATTTTTGGGACTAACCTATTAACCGGAGGCCCAGCCCAGATTTGCTGTTTTATGCCTATTTCAGTGTTTCGAAGAAAAGGAATATCAGACGGACTCGGAACGGAACGAAATCAACTGGAGAAGTTATTTTCGGAAGGAAAGCAACCCAGGGAACTTGGAGTGCACGTCAGAAGATACGGGAGCTGCCCACGAGGGTGGGGGGCACGCCCACCCCCCTAGGGCGCGCCCCCTGCCTCGTGGGGCCCCCGCAACTCCACTGACGTACCCCTTGCACCCATATATACCTACGTATCGTAAAACTTCTAGAAGAGAACCTAGATCGGGAGTTCCGCAGCCGCAAGCCTCTGTGGCCACCAAAAGTCAATCGGGACCCTGTTCCGGCACCCTGCCGGAGGGGGGATCCCTCACTGGTGGCCTTCTTCATCATCCCGGCGCTCTCCATGACGAGGAGGGAGTAGTTCACCCTCGGGGCTGAGGGTATGTACCAGTAGCTATGTGTTTGATCTCTCTCTCTCTCATGTTCTTGATTTGGCACGATCTTGATGTATCGCGAGCTTTGCTATTATAGTTGGATCTTATGTTTCTCCTCCCCCTCTTCTCTCTTGTAATGGATTGAGTTTTCCCTTTGAGGTTATCTTATCGGATTGAGTCTTTAAAGATTTGAGAACACTTGATGTATGTCTTGCCGTGCGTATCTATGGTGACAATGGGATATCACGTGCCACTTGCTGTATGTTTTGGTGACCAACTTTCTGGTTCCGCCCATGAACTAACGCATAGGGGTTGGCACACGTTTTCGTCATGATTCTCCGGTAGAAACTTTGGGCACTCTTTGAGGTTCTATGTGTTGGTTTGAATAGATGAATCTGAGATTGTGTGATGCATATCGTATAATCATACCCACAGATACTTGAGGTGACAATGGAGTATCTAGGTGACATTAGGGTTTTGGTTTATTTGTATCTTAAGGTGTTATTCTAGTACGAACTCTAGGGCTGTTTGTGACACTTATAGGAATAGTCCAACGGATTGATTGGAAAGAATAACTTTGAGGTGGTTTCGTACCCTACCATAATCTCTTCGTTCATTCTCCGCTATTAGTGACTTTGGAGTGACTCTTTGTTGCATGTTGAGGGATAGTTATATGATCCAATTATGTTATTATTGTTGAGAGAACTTGCACTAGTGAAAGTATGAACCCTAGGCCTTGTTTCCTATCATTGCAATACTGTTTACGCTCACTTTTATTGCTTGTTACCTTGCTGTTTTTATATTTTCAGATTACAAATACCCATATCTACCATCCACATTGCGCTTGTATCACTATCTCTTCGCCGAACTAGTGCACCTATACAATTTACCATTGTATTGGGTGTGTTGGGGACACAAGAGACTCTTTGTTATTTGGTTGCAGGGTTGTTCGAGAGAGACCATCTTCATCCTACGCCTCTACGGATTGATAAACCTTAGGTCATCCACTTGAGGAAAATTTGCTACTGTCCTACAAACCTGTGCACTTGCAGGCCCAACAACGTCTACAAGAAGAAGGTTGTGTAGTAGACATCAAGCTCTTTTCTGGCGCCGTTGCCGGGGAGGCTAGGTAAGTGAAGGTATATCTTTAGATCTTGCAATCGAATCTTTTTGTTTCTTGTTTTAGCACTAGTTAGTTTATAAAAGAAAATTACAAAAAAATGGAATTGAGTTTATCTCACACGCTTCATCTTTTTAATATCTTTCGTGAGTATGATGGAAAGGATAATTGTGCTCAAGTACTAGAAGAAGAAATCTATAAAATGTTTGGCACTAATCCTTGAATGATGAGCATGATTGCAATGCTGTTAGTATGAATTCCTTGAATATCCATGATGCTAATGATATGCAAAGCCACAAGCTTGGGGAAGCTATGTATGATGAAGATGATATTTTTTGTCCCCCAAGCTTTGATGAGCAAATTTACTATGATGAAAGCATGCCTCCTATCTATGATGATTATTGTGATGACACGTATGCTTTAAAGAATAATGATAACCATGAAACTTGTCATCTTGATCTTAATTTTCAATCACATGATAGTTGTTTTGTTGAGTTTGCTCCCACAATTGTTGATGAGAATAAATTTGCTTATGTGGAGAGTAGTAAAATTTCTATGCAAGTAGATCATGAAAAGAATGCTTTAGGTGCTGGTTATATTGTTGAATTCATTCATGATGCTACTGAAAATTATTATGAGAGAGGATCATATGCTTCTACATATTGCAATAATATCAAGTTTCCTCTCTAGGTGCGTAAAATCTTGAAGTTATGCTTGTTTTACCTTCCTATGCAAGATGATTCTTGTTCCCATAAGTTATTTGCTCACAAAATCCCTATGCATAGGAAGTGGGTTAGGCTTAAATGTGCTAGTCATATTATTCATGATGCTCTCTTTATGTTTCAATTCTTATCCTTTATGTGAGCATCATTGAAATCATCATGCCTAGCTAGGGGCATTAAACGATAGCGCTTGTTGGGAGGCAACCCAATTTTATTTTAGTTTCTTTCTTTTTGGTTCTGTTTAGGAATAAATAATCCATCTACCTTCTGTTTAGATGTGGTTTTGTGTTTTAATTAGTGTCTGTGCCAAGTAAGACCTATATGATCTTCTTGGATGATAGTTATTTGATCCTGCTGAAAATTTCAGAAACTTTCTGTTCACGAAAACAATTGTTTAAAATCATAAGAACGTGATAAAATATTGATTCCAATTGCAGAAGATCAATAATAAAATTATCTAGGACTTCCTATTTTGGTAGAATTTTTTGAGTTTCAGAAGTTTGCGTTAGTTACAGATTACTACAGACTGTTCTGTTTTTGACAGATTCTGTTTTTCGTGTGTTGTTTGCTTATTTTGATGAACCTATGGCTAGTAAAATAGTTTATAAACCATAGAGAAGTTGGAATACAGTAGGTTTAACACCAATATAAATAAAGAATGAGTTCAATACAGTAACTTGAAGTGGTGTTTTGTTTTCTTTCGCTAACGGAGCTTACGAGTTTTCTGTTAAGTTTTGTGTTGTGAAGTTTTCAAGTTTTGGGTAAAGATTCGATGGACTATGTGATAAGGAGTGACAAGAGCCTAAGCTTGGGGATGCCCAAGGCACCCCAAGGTAATATTCAAGGACAACCAAGAGCCTAAGCTTGGGGATGCCCCGGAAGGCATCCCCTCTTTCGTCTTCATTCATCGGTAACTTTACTTGGAGCTATATTTTTATTCATCGGTTGGCCAGCGCGATCAATTTCGATGATCGTGTACCTTTCATCCATGCACAACTTTTTCTTCGGGCCTCGTCTCGTTACCAAAGTGGTGCTCGATCCGGAGGGCTAGAACAGAAGAAAGAAGAGAGTTAATATGTGTACATACCAAAAACAATTAATGCATCAATTAGCTATAGTCAGCACATGCTTAATTAATATATATACCTGGCCGGACTCCGTTCGGTCACCGGAGCCGTCATCATGGTGTCCTTCCTCCTCCATTCGGTCACCAGAGCCATCATCACGGTGTCCCTCCTCCTCCATTCGGTCATCGGAGGTGTCATCACAGTGTCCGGCCTCCTCCATTGTTTGATCATTGTCGTAGCCTGCTTCTTCATCCAGTCTTTCCAGACCATCGGTGCATTTGTCGTTGAGAAACGACAAGACAACATCACTTCCGTGTACGATTATCTCCCCCAACACCGCTTCTGTTGCTTCATCTCGGGGGTGCGGATCCATAGTTTCTGCAAATATTTACAACATGGAAATTATTATTCAAACATGACAGATGGATATATTAGTGGCAAACGTAGAACTAGCTAGCTAAGCACAATAAGGAATCATATTAGTGGCCTGGCATCGACGCTTCTCTAGGGTTTGGGGTGGCCTCGACAACGCTTCAAGAGTTCTGGTCGAGCGAGAGGGCCGGGGGGTACTCCCGTGGTATAAGTTATCGCGGTCGAGAGGGGGTATATATACCGACCGCCCCTCATGTCGAAGTTATCGGGGAGAGGGGGTTATATCGACAACGACGACATACATACATGGGAAAATAATGTTATCGGGGAGGGGGTATATCAACCCCCCCCCCCCTCATGTTGAAGTTATTGGGAAGGGGTATATCGACAACGACATACCCGATAAAAAATAAGAAGACGAAGAAGAAATAAAAAAGAGGAGAAAAAGAAAGGAATAGAGGAGAAGATCGAAGAAAAAAAAAAGAAAAAAAAAGAGGAGAAGAAGATCTATTTTTTCTTCTTCTCCTCTATTCCATTCTTCTTCTCCTCTTCTTTTTCTTCTTTTTTCCTCTTCTTATTTATTTCTCCTCTTCTTCCTCTCCTCTTCTTCTCCTTTCTTCCTCTTCTTATTTTCTTTTTTCCTATCCTTCTTTTTCTTCTTCTTCCTTCTGAATATCACTTAGCAACTTTTGCAACGATAGGGGGGTGGGGGTGCTCCCGTGGTCTAAAATCGGTCTATGCACGATAGAAAATTCTGAAAAAATACATCTACAAAAATACATATATGATCCACATACATAGGGGGTAGGAGACCGACATCGTTTTTTTCTAGGTTTTGGGTGTCCTCGAGTGTCTTGATCGAGCGAGAGGGCCGGGGGGTACTCCCGTGGTATAAGTTATCGCGGTCGAGAGGGGGTATATATATGGACCGCCCCTCATGTCGAAGTTATTGGGGAGAGGGGGTTATATCGACAACGACGACATACATACATGGGAAAATAATGTTACCGGGGAGGGGGTATATCGAGCCCCCCCCCCCTCATGTTGAAGTTATTGGGAGGGGGTATATCGACAACGACATACCCGATAAAAAATAAGAAGACGAAGAAGAAATAAAAAGAGGAGAAAAAGAAAGGAATAGAGGAGAAGATCGAAGAAAAAAAAGAAGAAAAAAAGAGGAGAAGAAGAAAGGAATAGAGGAGAAGAAGAGAAAATACTATGCATTCCATTCCAAAGAGCGGTTTCGGTGGGTTGATACGATTTCCACTTTGACGGTCCTAAGTTGGCATTCTTTGCAAATAACTTCGATCTCGCCATAGAAGAAAAGTACCCAATTTCATGCCAAGAGACCATGTAAGGGTTGTACGACCCATCCATATGATAAAAAGACTCACAAGCCTAAGAGCAATTCCTTCCTTCCCTATCATTAATTAAGGACTGGCTTGCTTCGAGAGAAAGGAAATCTGAATTCCATAGCCGTCTTCCTCACGAGCTGGAACAACTAAAGGTGTAGGTTGGAAACATACTTTTTTCCGTTGGATTGTGCTCCAGAGAATGGAATAGTAACACGTGCTCCCGAGAGGCGGCATTAGTTTATGGTTCGAAAGCACGAGTCACTCCATCCAGCTATACTTGCATTGATATAGACGATTTGAGCCTTTGAATTTACTTACTACAAAACAAGCTATGTTCTCCTATATATTTCCTTGGGCTCGCTTTACAAAAGAAAAACAAACTACTCCTCTTGATGTGGTCAGAGCGAAGTACTAATAGGCACAGAAACAGCAGGAATATCTTTCATTCATTTCATCTGTATGGTATGACACGACCTCTTTTTGCTCCCCATTTCGTTGGAACTGAGGCCTCTGTCTACCGGCCCGAAAGGAGGGTCTCATGCTTGTAAACTAGCATATATCTTGCACAGAATGAACCTTCCTTCAGTCACAACGAGAAGCACTATCGGGGTCTGAACGAATAGAAAACACAATCAACACTTCATATCAAAGTCAACCAACGTTTATCATATAGAGCGGAATCTTCATTCTAATTTGATTAGCCAACCCTCCCTCGAGTCGTATGCTTTCTGATCACTCTCCTATGCTGGTTACTTTTCTTTCAAACGTTACGTCGTTGCAGGTCCTCGCCCTTCAGGTTGAAGGAGATGTGTACTCGACTTCCTTTAAGTAAGTGGTGGCCCATAATAGTAGAGATGTATAACAACAGTAGCTTAACCAAAGGGATAGACTTGAACTCTTCCACACCCCCTTGCCAGAGGTTTTAAGAGAACAACCTTTTGGGGATACCAATTCCACCCATTCGCAGCAAAGGAACTAGCACTTTCTTAAGCTTTCCACCGTTCTTGCTTATTCCCCTTACTTACCCAATGAAAGATATAGATTGGAAATTGGAAGATGGTCGTCCATAGTTATCTTGTTGAAAATACCCTCCCTTACTCATCAAAACGTTGGAAGCGACTTGAGATATCTTTTGGGAAGAGAGAATAACTATAGATGCTCGATATGCATATTGATCAATCGATCTCCGCGTCCTGCCAGTTCGCTAAGTAGACTCACTCTACCGAGGGGCAGAAGAAGATCAAGCCGATAAGGGGAAGCGCTGAGAAAAATATCTCTCTTATCTAAATATAAGAGCACGCTTTATCTCTATGCACACAGAAAAAGGGGATCTTGTGATGATGGAAATGGTACGTATGTGGACCACTTTGGCTCCGCCCAAAAGCCCCTGAGCCGACTATCTCCTGGCACAGCCAAAGCATTTCCTCGCCCGAGGCCTGCTCAAAGCTAACTTGAATCCGAACAGCTTGCTGCTTCTCCGAAACCTTCACCAGCTTGTGTATCCTTGTAAGGTCGCGGACCCGGCGTAAGAACGAGAAACGTGAGTCTAGCATGACATAAACCCAAACCCCGGCACTTTTGATACTTCTCATCTCAGGACAAGTCACAGAAGAGGTAAGGCGCTATAGCCAGTGAAGGAACGGGAAAGAAGAATCAGTGGAATTGACCAATAATTTATACCATTACGACTTTGAATAATCGCTAATAGCTGACACCAATGGAATATTTTTGGACCCTAAGGCTCACGTTGACTCCGTCCTTTATTGAATAGCCAAGTCGTCGTGAGTAAGCGTACGATCCATCACACAAACGTCCCTAAACCTCAGTAAGCCTTTCTAGATGATGCATTTCCCTTCTTATCTATCGATGTATTCATCTGAGGCCACAGGCAGGTATATATCTACGAGTGGTTTATATAAAGGAGGGTCCTGATAAGAATGCTGTTCGGAAAAGGCGAAACAAGTTGTGTTGACTGAGGCTCAGAATACGTTCTTGCACCACTCCTTTCAAACACACATACCCTTTCTTCTCACAAATGTGAAATTCCGGAACTCTGTGTGTAATTGTTGCAACAACGATAGGGACTCTGCCGAGGGCTCCCCGGTAGGTTCTAGTCTCTCTTTATACTGCGACTGGAGCAAGGCGTAATGGGCTGTGTTGTATGTTGATCAAGGAGGTGCTGCATTGGCTGTAGCTGCAAGAGGTCTTGAGACAGAAATTATGCCATTATTGCTTCTTTCATTTAAAAGCTTGAGTCGGTTCTATCTAGCTAAGTTATTCAATAAAGTAGATCGAAGTGTGTGATGCTTGTGAGTTTGGCAACTACTATATACGATATTTATAACAATACTTGATACTTGATTTATGACTTCCTCTACCTAGACCCACACCTACTTTGAATTTCACTTAACGGAGCGGCGGATCCAATAAAAAGGGACTACATTCCAATCCTACTTACCAGAATAAATAGTTGTATGGCATTCGAACCCCACCTTCATGGTTGTATTCTAATTAGCTGGAAATGTATGACCTAAGCTTCTCAACAGGCATTCACTCAACAGAGCACTTAATGAGTTTTCTAATGGCTTGAAAGACTACTATGTTTCTTTTAAGCTTAGTTGCAAAAGAAAAGCAAAGGGGAATGCGGGTCCATTTCGTAACGCTTACGGTGATAAAGAAAAGTAACTCCCATCCGCGTGAGAGGCATCGCTACCGGGCCGGGCCTCGATTCCTTTCCTTGTCTCCATTCTGATTGATTCGCTTCTTCGCGCAAGCACTTGGTTCGCCCCTTACTATAACCATCCCACTCAATCTTTTACACCGATGTTTCGTACTCTCTCGACCAGGTCATCATAAGAAAATACTGCCAAATCTTTCCGAAATGAGAGAAGGAGGGAAGGCGCGCTACAACTAACTGCTGAAAAACGCAAGATTAGCGCTAAGAAGCAACCCTAGTTTAAGTACTAGCGTCCCACCCCAACGTTCTTGTACTTCAAAATACTCTCCCCCGCTTGCTGCTCGCCTCAGCCAGACGTGGCTTATGTAGTGGTCGGCATTCCTACGTGCTCCGACTGATCCCCACTGGAGATTATATGAGGGGTCTTGGAAACTGTCGTGACGCTTTGGTGACGAAGGTCACCGGGGTGACTATGGAAGGATTCCGTGGTAGTCTCTGACTCCCTCCAACTCAATCAATATCAAGAACATGTCGTGAGCATGGGGTTTGGTTAGGCTTGGTTGAGTTTGTAAGAAAAGATAGTAGGTTGAGGGGCTTCATTGATTAGTAAACCTACGGTGCTGGTAAGGTCGGGACCGTGGTCGTCCGTCTCCGCTTTGCCGGCCGATAAGATCACTGAGATTGACCAGCCAGCTGGGTAGGTTTGGCTATTCCTTTCTATTGAAAAGGAGTCAGCTGTCTGCGCGAGTCACCTTCCTTAGGCTCCGAGTCACCTTCTTCTAAGCTCCGCTGGACGACACGGCATTCTCGTTCTATAGGCCGGCCGTACTTGTGATGGTTCCCCAGGATCCAATAAATCCACTTAGGTCTACGTTGCCGCGATATTGTTCTATGGAAGCGGGTGGGCTGCTTTTTAGAAGTTCGGCCCGGTTTTTCATTAAAAAAATCAAAAAGGGGGGGAGGGATTGACCTTTCTAACGCATATTCTGTCGTACCGGCATGGCCCCACTGATTTGTTTTCGATCGGAGCATCAAGCAGCGCAACCCGGTTCTACTTGACTAAGCCCCGTGCTCGTCCAAGGAGGGAGTTTGCTTTACCCAACTCCCCTTTTTGATAACAAGGCAAAAACCTCCGACCCGACATTCATGAGTTTCGAATGAAGAATGAAGAGTGCCCTGCCCCTCTTTTTTTTCCCTAAATCTTGGATTTGGAAGTTGGTAAAGACCCACCCCTTGTTTAAGTCAGAATGAGTCCCCGAGACATTGGCTTCCGCCAACAGTGAACTATTAAGGATCGCATCCCGCGCATATTCTACATTATAGCCTGCAACTAATTCAGCTTCCGCTTCTGGGAGATCAGACGGAGCTCGATTAGTTTCTGCTAGACGAGGAATAAGGAACATAACCAATACGGGGAACAAGGGAATACCGGACCATATCTGCTTTTGCGCCATGACAATCTCACTCGAATTACAGGGACCTACACATATTAGTACAGTATACCGGGGTCCCCGGCCAGAACCACACGTGCAAGTTTCCCTGCATGTGGCTCGTCCGTGCTTTTATCCGAGGCGCTGCCTGCGACTCTGCATGGGAGAAGAGGGCTGAACTGCAAACTTTCGTGTTCAGAGCATTGCATTGTCTAAGGGAGTAGGGTGAGTAAGCTGCGCCTACCAAGCTAAGCTTTCGTCGAAAAGGCGTCACTGCTTCCTTTTCGGCGCCCGCCCTTTATTTAGATGTTGGGGCAAGGCAAGCCCAAGGAAAGTCTAGGTTGGCGCTCCATCTCGGCCGGCATCCTGCTCTCGAGAGGGTGTGGTCCTTGAGCGAACTAGTCATGTGCTGTGTTGCCCCAACGCAGGGGCATTTGGTGAGGAGCTACGGTCCGGTGGTTGACAAGCCACTGATCGGAGGCGACTGGACTGGAGTGCTTTCATCAAATGATGCATGTGGGCTGAGCCATTCCCATCCCAAGTGGTGGCCCGATTCGGCCTGGCCTGGTCGGAAAGAGATTCTAAATCTCGAATATGCGCACCGAGAATAGATATCTATGTTAGCTAGCGGGGGCGGGCTTTCCCCTGGTAGTCCCGCTGCGTCCTCTGACAGTCCGTCTCGTCTCATCTTTCTTTGGCTATACTTGTAGCCAGCCATATTAGCTCCACATTCCACCCTTTTTGATTTCTGACGAAAAAGGCAGTCATCAGTCGCCCCCTTTCCTATTTAGCTTTGCTTGCTGCCTATTATGAGAATAGGTCCCGGTTCAAGCGGCCCGCCTTTCATCATCATCTATACCAGCTGCCACGCACGATCCCATAGGAACGATTTCATCGCCCTAAGAAGCAGAACGCGCCATCACCTACAGCCCTTTCCTCTGCCGGGGACTTTCACGAAATGAAAACGGGCGGCATCATCGTATGCTCGACATTAGTTGCCCTGGTGTATATCCCGGAGTACTCCTATGGCCGATCTGTCACCCATACATGAAGGCCTTGGCCCCGTCCCGTGTGGAGAATGCCCCCCTTACGGCACGGCTTAGTCTGTTATTTTATTTTGTCAGAGTGGATTCGGACCGCCACTTCTCTGAAAGCATGGTTCTTGCCTCCCTCTCTCCTCCCTCCTTGGAGCTCGTCCATTCGTTGGGTGATCCCTTGCTCTCACGTTCGAGTGTTTGCTCGTCGTTTAGGCCGGTGAGTGACATTTTTGCTCATTGCAGTCGCCTCCGGGGTTCTTCGCACCTGGGTAGTACCAGGACCCTTGTGCCCCGGACTGCACTGCCCGCCCTATGACCCAAAACTCAAAATGAGCCTTGCGACGAGACGCGGACATTCCTCATGCTGCGGTTCCCTCCGGTCCGTTCCCGGGTTGGGTTAGGGGAAGATCCGAGCGATTGCCTTCGCGGATCCAAACGTGCTCACAAGGCGCACAATAAGAATAAGACCAATAGAGACTTCATAAGGGACCATTTGAGCTGCAGATCGTAATGCTCCTAGAAAGGCATATTTCGAATATAGAGGACGTTCCCAACAATCCACGAGAATATCATACCCAACTATGAACCGTACGAGCACATCCTCTGTCACCCCCACCGCGCTTACGGCTCTATACCCCAACCCAACTTGCTCTGGCCCTGGGTCCTCCCGCATCTCTTCCTCGGTAAGCGGACCGTGGAAGCTGGGGAGTATCCGCTTGGGACTGATAGAAAACAGCATATCTTTTCCCTCCTGACCCCTATAAAAATCTAGTGGAAGTCCGGTCGCGTCGGAGACATCTTTATCTGATTTTGAGGCTTCGTCGTCCGGCTCCTCCAAAATTATGTTAGGATCGGCTGGCTCATCCTCATCATCCGAAAAGAAAACAGAGACAAAACAGATTTGTTTCAATGACATATCTAATCAGACTGAAATTGATGTCGAAGACACGATCATTCACATCAATTGAAGCAGGCAGGAAGGGCGCGGAAGCTACCGTTTAACGAATGCAATGCAAGCAAGGTAGCTTGCTTACTCTCCATCTAGCGTGCGTTGGCGGCAAGGAAGGAGGCATTGGAAAGACTAGACCATACACATTAATTAGTACAAGAAAGAGGCATTCGGGAAGCGACTAGTCGCTTCTGGCGAAGCTTAACAAAGGCCGACTACTACATAGAGTACTACCAGTCATGAGCGATAGTGAAGCCGTCAGAGGCAGAAGCTGTCGCTTGACGGACGAAGCCGAGCCGATACGATAGGCGGGCGAAGTGAGCGAGACCAAGACGGGCCAGACGTGGAGTGGCGAAGGGGGCCTACTATACGTATACGTGATTAGTAAGCGGTTCAAGACATCGAACGAAAAATCAAGTGAACTAATGAACAGTGTGATTGATCAGACAAGTACCAAGGAGCAAGAAAACGTATGCGCTTTAGCAAGGGATGAGCGCGAAATCCGTTGCTTGTTCTTTCGGTAGCCTTCTTTCATTTCCGAATTTGCTTGCGAGCAGTCCTTGCATTAGTATGAGTTCGTTGACCGCGTAAGGGCGATCCATCTTGATGACGAATTCCACGATAACGAGAAATAGAAATTAATCGTTCGATGTCTGCTCGTTCTCCCCTCTTCAATTCCCAATGAACAACATGATCTTGAGCTATCATTTGTTCAATTTGGTCGATCTGATACTTAGTTAACTCATTCATCTTGATGTTCCCACTGATACCTAATCGATAACGAAGCTGAATGGCTTTTTTCGGTCCAATTCCATCCATTTTTGTTGAGGCAATTCTTACTTGTTCATCGGGAAGTGATCTAGCTCCTGAGATATATGACATTCTTTATCCTTATCTTTTCCTGGTCTTCTCGGCTGGAATCTACAATCTACACCTCTCCAAACACAAACGCAATATCTTGAGTACCCGGAACCATGTTCAGTGCTGCAAAAGCGCAGCTGTAGCCCCCTAGAATCTTCGGCTCCTCGTTTTTATTCAATTATGAAATGACTCATTTTGATGGAGATTTGTAGCATCATTCAAGTAAATACAAATTGAGATCGTAGAAACATGAGCTTGTGATATAGCTACACCTAATTCCAGACCGGTTAATGCTAGAACTATAAATAAGGGACCAAGATCTCCTATGAAATAGAAAATATTATTCAGAAATAGCATAGTCCAAGCAAACCCACTTAAAATCTTTACTAAACTATGACCGGCCATCATATTAGCAAATAAACGTATTCCTAAGCTTAATGCACGAAAACAATAAGAGATTAGCTCAAGGAGTACTAAGAAAGGTGCTAACGGCAGTGGGACTCCCGCAGGTAATAAGAAGCTAAAAAAATGAAGCCCATGTCTTTGAAATCCAACGATCGTAATGCCTATAAAAATGGAAAATGAAAGAGCCAAAGTAATGAGAAAATGACTTGTCACTGTGAAGCTAAAGGGTATCATACCCTGGGGATTACGAAATAACGAAAAAGTAAAAGTGACCGAGATGCGAGGGAAAAACTTTTGTTTCACATTTCCGGAAAGACCACCTATTTGTTCGTTTACCAGGTTCAGCACGAAATCATAAATAAGCTCGACCAAGGATTGCCATGCATTTGGCACTGACTTTCCACCTCCCTTTTTCGTAACAACAAAAAACAGAAAAACGACCAAAACGACAGTGAGCAGCATATACAAGACTGCATTTGTAAATGTAAAATAAAAGTTGCCCACATGAAGATCAATTATTGGGTAAATGGCAAATTGATCCAATGGGTTTTCCAAAAAAAGCTGATTCGGAGCACTTACAGCGCTACCCGGCGGGGAGTCTTCGGCCCTCCATATTTCGTTATAAAAATTAACAAAGCCCGTGTTCCAAGTTAAGCTTTCGCGCCCCTTGAAATGTAAATCTACGAAAGTATCCTTTAGATCCTTAAAAGAATCCACGCCCAGAAACTGGTTACAAAACCAGGTAACATCGTATGCAGGTGGCAAAACCAAATTTGCCTGCCGCATGTATGATTCTACCATTTTTGTGATTTCAAAAAGCAAAGCCTGTGTATTTCCGGGCGCAATTCCATACATTTTTAAAAGGAGGTCCCTGTCTTTCGAGGTAGGTGCCTCCACCCCTTCCAAAAGCCGGTTCACAAGCTGCGGATCCAACGCAGGTTGGGAAAAATCAAAAATAAAAGAATGGACGTGAGAGACGCTTTGTACTGTTTGTGTTATTAAATCGAATTTGTTCATCTCCAGGTAACTCCATCTTTTTCAGCTCTGCTCGCTCACTTTTGAAAGGAAAGGAGACTGATCTTGACGTCGGCGTTGGTTTTTCCAACGAAACGAAGAAGTTTTGGATTGAGATTTCACATAAGCATTGCACAATGATCCGCATTAGGCGGGGAGCAGCAATGATACCGCCGGCCAGGAATAAGTACTTATCCCTCTTATACTTAAGAAAAGAGAATAGAAGTGGTTCCTTTTCTTTCTATACGAAATTCGACGATTTCGTTTGTGTTCATGTTGGCATAGGAGAACTACTAACTTCCGCCATCTGCATTAGTTACGTTAGCGTAGGTAGGCGGTTCTCATGCCAAAGGGGAAGATCTCGCTCAGCCAAGTGCACAACCTGAGTAAGTACACTTATCGAGGAGTGATAGGGCAGCAGAGTTTGAGGCAAAAAAAAGATTTGGGTGGCTATGGGTGATATGGGGAATCTAACAATTAATTGACAATGATTTCACCGTGATGTGCATTGGTAGCTTCAAGACGAAGGCATTTTCCATATGTAAGCCACAATTTAAGTATCTTATTCTTCTGAACCAGGAAAAGCGTTCTGGTAAGGAGGATGAAAGAAGAGTACGAAAAAGGAAGTCCAAAGTCGTAGTCTTTAACAAGGCTTTCCTTCATCAGCGTAAATATCTAAAGTAGAGGCTTTGGTATAAACATAAATCCCATAATAGAGGGATCGATCATCACATTCTGCTTTGTTAAGAAAGAAGGATAACCTAGATAGATAAAGGTGGAATGGACTACGTGCAATCCCATCCATGGAAATATTTTATTTACTGTAGAAATATGTATGATGTGCTGCTAGGAAATCCGCCATCGCTTGCCCTCTAATGGCCTTCTGCGGCGCATACACAATGTCGAACTCAGTAAGGATGATGGCCCCATCTTGCCAATCTTCCTGTAAGCATTGGTCTTGTCATGAGATATTTAAGTGGGTGAACTTTGGAGATGAGGGTGACCCGATGTGCTATCATGTAGTGCCGTAGCTTCTTGACAGCGAACACCAGTGCAAGGCAATGTTTTTCGATAGGAGAGTACGCATGTTCAGCTCCTACGAGCACACGACTGAGGTAATAGAGGGCATTCTCTTTCCCGTTTTCATTTTCTTGTTCCAATAGAGCCCCAAGAGATTCATCCAAGGCCGTGGTGTAGAGTATAAGCTCCTTCCCTGGTATCGGCGCAGCCAGGACTGGCGGATTGAGGAGATAGCTTTTGATGCCATCTAGGGCTTGTTGGCAGTTTTCATCCCAAAAGAATGGAATGTCTTTTTTGGTTTTTCTTGTAAAAGGTTGGATTCTTCCTGCAAAATTGGCTATGAATCGCCTGATGTATGCCAGGCGCCCTTGAAGCGAACGCAGCTCCTTAAGGTTTTGAGGAGGAGGCATTTCGAGTATGGCCTTGATTTTACTCGGGTCGATTTCTATTCCCCGATGTCGAATGACAAACCCTAGGAATTTGCCTGACGAGACCATGAAGGCGCACTTCAACGGGTTTAACTTGAGTGCATGTTGCCTTAGGCGGTCGAATACGATTCTGAGATGTTGAAGATGTTCTTCATAGGATACCGCCTTTACAACGAGATCATCTACATAGCACTCGACAATCTTATGTATTATCTCATCGAAGATCTTAGTCATGGCGCGTTGATATGTAGCACCGGCGTTTTTGAGACCTTTGGGCATAACCTTGTAACAATATATGCCTATTGGAGTGCGAAAGGCTGTGCTTTATCAAGGCAAGCTTCTCTTTCTTTCGCCAATGAAGTTCATATAAGTGTATAGAAAGCCTTCTTTTCACAACCATGCACAAACCAAAGTGCTGCTGAAACGTGAAATCCATGCACCAACAAGTTCCAGTTCATAAGCAATGAAAAAGCAGAGTATATGGGAGGATAGTGGCTAAACTGTTCACTTGAGGAGAGTGGGAAGTGACTAGTCCGATAGGAGAAGAGCGGAAGTGCGATCTTTCGATCCAATCTACGTCGACTAAAATCCATGTCTCATGGCACGAGGGCCATTGCGAGTTGATGTTGTTGCTTTACCGTCACAGTCTGTCCTCAAGAGAGGCATCCATTCCTGGCCAGACAAAGTTCCTATTAGTTCTCTTATAGGAAGCTAGTATACCTGAATGGCCTCCGGTAGCTGTCCCATGCAGTTCTTGCGCTATCCTGGCTCTTGCATTTCCAGCGGTCCCCACATAAAGCCTCCCTTTTTTCCTTAATACCCCTTCCTCCTCTTCCCAACCATCTTGTCCTCCTCTCGCTTCACTAATGCTCTTCTTAACTTCTTCAGCTAATTTTGATCCTTCGTAGCTTTGTTTCACTTCTCCTATCCAATCCGGCAACAACTTGCTCACAAGGGTGCAACCACTGAATTTGTAACGACACAATGATTTGAAAAACAATCAAAAGATATGTAAAGAACACAGACAGTAAAGGTAGAAGATCATTTCCGGGTAGATAGGAGAGCTATTAAAATCCACAAACATGAATCAGAGTTTCGACTGGGTTCTCCAGATTTAACCAAAAGAAGACTTTTCTACAAATAAGAGAATTTCTCATTTTTTGTTTATACCGAGCCAAAACATAGAATTTCCATTGAAGAAGGAAGTAAGGATGCTAGCCGGAGAATCAAGAAATAAATACTTCCCATTCCGATTCTTTTTTAGTTCCCAAGATAGAATTTCTTTGTTTTTGGCAAGAGCGGTGGGTGACAACGTGCAAGACTAGATAGGTTTGGCTTTGATCTGATCAATAGGAATAGGAGGAAGCGTTGGAGAGGTACCAAATGACTGAAGAGGGGAACCCATCTGACCACATGTAGAGCCAGCCCATAAGTAAATTCAAGAGAATTTCTTCATCTTCCAAAGTATGTGAGTGAGGTAAAAATTCCATGGATCGATCTCATCACTCACATCCAACAACTAGTGAAAGATGTAATGATGAAGCTATAGGAGAAGAAAAAGCGTTGGTTTTGATTGGTAATCTTGAGTTGTCATCTTTTGAAAGAGAGTAACTTGCTGGATGGAGAGCAGCTAGGAGAATAAAGTTCATCTTTACCCCATCTTTCATTCCAACTCTATTTTCTTGTGTGCGATCCTTCTTTCTGGTTTGGAATCCAAGAAGCTCAATGGGCTAGTTTCAAGTTCGATCAGACACGAAATCTGGTATAGCCACCAGCCTAGATAGAACGGGCGGGGGAAGAAAAACTAGGAGCGAGCCACATTCAAGAGGGTTGTCAAAGGCCCTCTCAATAGAGCTATTTTGTCATTGAATCGATGGAGGGAAGACTCCTTCGGTAGGTGCCCCCGACTCTTCCAGTTTCTGGGTGGGATCTTATGGCTTAATCTCTGATTGCGCAGGATTCATCTTTGTTTGGTAACCTCAGACCCTGAACCAGGAGTTGGAAGCGCCTTTGCCAGACTTTCCAATTGAACACGATGCGGGCGATGCAACTCGGCAAGGAGAAGGCTGAACCCTGGTGCTACACTACAGCAGAAGCTTTGGCAGTTTACCATGGCTTGATGTTCTAGTTGTCATGCTAAAGCCGTTGATAGCTACTTCGCTTGACGAGCTAAGTAGAAAGACTTTGTGGATTCATCCACAACTGATGGTGCTTTAGGTTGATCTGATCCCTAGAAGGAAGAGTTTTGGGCTTAAGGCATAATTGCTCTATTGCGGCTACCCTGGCTATGTCATCCGATGCTGTTCACAAAGCGGCTCTTACTATAGACCCGGCTATCTCCGAGTTGAAATCGAACCCAGCCCCGGGTTTCCGTCCATCAATCCAGAGCTCAAGACAACCGCGATACTTAAATCGCTCAAATAGCCACCTTAGACGGACACAGCCATTAGAAGAAGAAACTTAAACTCGATGGAGTACCCTAAACCAGAGATCCTCGACAAAGAAAGTCTCGATTCGAGGAACGAAATATCAATAGAGGAACGAAAACCGCAGGGTATGAAATTTGGGTAGGGTTGGCAGGGAAAGTCCAACTGAAACTTTCTTTGATTACCTTTTTTCTCCAACTGGCTCAGAGATTGCATTTGCCCTTAACCGGTAACCTCCTTTGAATCCTTCGTTTAGACCCTCTCTATTGGTATTGGCATTGGCTCGAGAGCAAGGACCTTATTTGATCGCTTAGAACTTGATGGAGGGAAACTCACTCGCTCGAGATATGCTTAAGCTAGCTCAGGAAGAGTACTAATTTTATATGCCTTAAAGAGGGGATTCAAAGAGTAGCCTTTTACTAGGGCTTAAGTGACTCGTTTCATATTGCTTACTATGGTCTGGACAGTGAGGAAGGTGAGTTGGAAGATATACCTAATGTCAAATGAGACTTTCTCCTCACCAAATTGAAGCGTGAGCTTAGCATCTTTCACATCGATGACAGCCCCTGCAGTAGCTAGAAAAGGTCTCCCCAAAAAAAAATAATAGGAAAGCTCTTATCCTACATCTCCAAGACAACAAAATCAACTGGAAATGCGAAGTTACCAACTATCGCAGGGATATCACCCAAAATGTCTGCCGGATCCTGATCAGCAAGGTGGAGAGTGATGCTAGTCGGCCGTACATCACCCAATGGTAGTGGCTCGTAGACAGTGAAGGGAATCACAGTAGACCCAAGACCACATAAAGCATGGAAAGTTTGACTTCCTATCAAGCATGGAATACTGAAACTGGCAGGCTCATCTAAGTTGAGAGGTAGCTTATTTGAACGAGTGCACTACATTCCTTAGTAAGAGTAACCAGTTCTGGCTCGTTAATGTTTCGCTTCTTTGCGAGCTGGTCCTTAAAGAACTGTGTATACATCGGCACCTGTAAGACACCATCAAGGATGGGGGTGGTAATCTGCATATCTGTCATCATATCCAGAAACTTTGCAATCTGCTTGTCTTCAGTTGACTTCACAAACCGTTCTGGAAATGGCAGCTTCGGGTTGACAGGTGAAGCAGATTGATGATGGATCATTAGGAGCAATAGCTGCTGGTGTAGAAGAACTAGGCTGTGCAGCAGAAGTAGTGGACTGTTGAGGTCCCTGCGGAGAAGGTATTGGGCCGGCTAGGGTAGAAGGCAGGTGGTACATACAACGCTGGCATTGGGGAAGAGGATCGGTTGTAGTCTTACCACTCCGACTAGTAAAGGCTCCACGTGGGTGAACTTCAGGTTGAGGTGGAAGTCTCCCTTGTAGATGGTTGTGAGGCTACCATACGAGTGGTCAATGTTTGCATAGAAGAATCCTTACACCCAATATTGTCACTCCTTTTAGAATACCTGTCTACACCTACATCAGCAAGATGTAGTTTTATTAAGTCGGCTTCCATTCCTTATTCGGAAGGCGTTGGATACTTGATATACGCTATGCTATGTACTCGGCCCACCATTGCGCATGCTGTTTTAGGAAGCATATTTTGATCCTTATTCAGGGAAAGCTCATATCCATCAAAAACCAATCGAAGTCCAGCTTTATCCCGAGCATCCGTTGTTTGCCCCGATTGAAGATCCGACACGACACCCTCTCTTCCATCTCCGGCTTCCTAACCAGATCCGTTTACCCCTGCTTGAAAAAGTGTTTCCATTCGTAGTTCGGGGTTTCCTAGTCCCAGGTTTATTCGTAACCGGCTCCCTATCCAGGTCTTCCTCCTCAACAGCTATCTTTGTTTGACGGTGTTCGTTGCCAATGCAATAGTAATATATGCTTGCTTTCTTCCTGTTCGCATATCCATATCGAAAACTCTTCTTTCGTAGGCACATTTACTTCAATTCAACTACTTCATTGATTCATCAATTTGAGGAAATTCAAAAATACCTTGCTCGCCTTCGCAACTGCCTTCTTTTCTGTGCCTTCCTAGTTTGCCAACCCTATGTTTGATTGCGAGTTCCGGCGGGGTGAGTACCTGGACGGACAAGGGGTTCCTTTTCGATTTCCATTTTAGAGCTTCTCTCTAGTTCGAATATATAGAACTTCCTTCTTAGAAATGGAATACCTTCACCTTAGAAGGGTGTTCTTCCTACTAGTGAAACCAGATCTGCCTTTTTCGGCTAAGCCGATTCCAATGATCGGACGGACAATACTTGCTTAAACCTAGCACCCTGTTGCCTTGCTTTTCCTCCAGCCGTACCTGCCTCGCCGCTCGTGATACCCAGGAAGGGCATCCCTCACTTCCCAGATCGTCTCGCACTTCTTTTGTCACTGGCACACACGCTCTCGTGGGTCTATCACTGAGAAATCCCTTTTCGCCGGGCGGTGCGGTAAGTAAGACTAGTCGATGGACAACTGCTGACTGAATAGGGAGAAGATGCATTTTCCTAGGCTCTTTCTACTTTGCTCATTGGGTATAGCCGTCAGTGATCCACAGATACGGCGCTTTTGGATTCCTAAAGGGATAGGATAGTTCTTTCTGGGCTTTAGAGGTCTCCCCTTTAACCTAGTACTCTTAGGAAGGCCGGGTTAACCTTCTACTAGAACTGTTCTATCTACGAAATTGGAAAGTAGGGTCAACTTGCCATAATATATAGCCCAACTTGATCCGTCTTAGAGTAGCCGCCTATGGAACCGCCCCCGAGTCAACAATGCACCCGATCGCGAGCCTTATATGAGTTTCATAGTCAGCCTGCTCTTTCAAGAACGTGCCTTCTAAACTCGTTGTTCCGCTTGCAGATTGGAGTTTCCTACTGACTATCCGGGTTCTTGATACCGCCGGCCGGGAATAAGTACCTATCCCTTACGGGAATCGAACCCGTGTCTTCGACATGAAAAGACGATGTCCTAACCTCTGGACGAAAGGGACCAAAAAGCTATTTTTCATATACTTAAGAGAAGAGAAGTGGTTCCTTTTCTTTCTATACGAAATACTTGATGCACTTATTGAATGGAAACTTGAATTGAGAGAAAAGGTGTGCTACGCTTCTTCATTCTCGTAACTCAATCAATATCAAGAACATAAAGAGTTTGTATAGAGATGGATTTCTCTTCAGTTCCAAGACTTTTTTTTGAATGGCTCGTGTTGCGCTAGTGACACGAGGGTAAAACGCTCGAGTTGGCTTGCTGACTCGAGGAGGGAAAGGCTCCATTTGCTTTAGTGAATGTAGGAAGAAACAACCATAGTAACTATCTATGAAATTGATTGATGGATATGAGAGTGGTGCAAGACTGGGACTGGATTCTCTTTCGGATAGGCCCTGAAAGGAGAAGAAAGGCTGAAATGCCAACGGACGTCTGTCTATTCTCTAATTCACCCGATCCCTATCCGCTTTCCAAAAAGGAAGAATGCATGAACCATGGCAGAGGAGAAAGGACGGATCACCTGCCGATCTTTTACAAAACCATGCCAGAAAGGATATAAAGATTGACCGGTACAAAAGCCATCTCCATCAATCTATGCTCATTAAGGAGAGGGTTCCTTAGAGAATAAAATGGGGAGCGAACGAAAAAGATGTGTGGCTGAGGTGTTGGGAGCCCCCAATAGAGAAGGACGATGCGGAAAGGGATGATGGGAAAGTGACAAGATTGGACTTTGACTCATTTAAAAAGAGTTGTAGCCATACGGAATTCCAATTGGAATGGACCCATCTCATGATACAAGTTACCCTGGATTTCTTTCTATTCCTATTTCGCTTGGCAATTCTAGTTTTTGTTATGATGATCTCATGGATAGTAGTATTGAGTTCTATAAACAGATTGATAGTAGGTTTTAAGATAGCTTAGCCCTTGCTATGATTCAATTTGTATTGGAGAAGAGGGGCGCCAACCCTATGGGGAATGTAGCTATGCTGTACTTCTTCCTACTAGCTACGGTGCAGCACCTGTTCCTAGCTATGATGCTGCTCCTATCCGCCCCTTGATTTATCACCGGTTTGGTCTTTTATTGGTCATTGATTTATAGACGGGAGGATAAGTACCCTGGCTCGACCCCAGATATCGATTTAGCATTCCATTATCGGATCTCTGAAACGGGAAACAAGAAAAGTAATCGAAATCGTGTGCCAGCGGGACATACGAAATTCACACTTTTTGACTCTCAATCCACAGGTGGAGATACCAGGGGTGGGTTTTCATGGCCTATAGTCTCCCCTGCCGACGAAGCACGAACTAAAAAGATTGAAAATTGGTATTAGGCATAATCCGGGACAGAGGAACCATAGGAATGTTATGTCAGGTTCCTTGCTCACTTCTCAAGCCCAATATCATTCCTCCAACTCGGACTTTCATGCTAGAATTAAGAACCCCCCTAAACAATGACAGCGTACCGAGCGGGCCCATAGCAGCATCCTTTTCTTCGCTTTCTTCAACAATGCGAATCTACCTCACTCCTCATCATAACTCAAATAAAAATTCAAGTTCCATATTGATATTTCCTCACGTAAGCAATAAAATGTGAAACCAATATTCATCATGAAACTTCAGACACTGATGATTGTGAGGTTCTGGAAGAGAGACGACGTAGGCTGATTCAAAGTAAACAGAAAACCACCCCTTAAACTCATTTGCTCAACATTCTTTCCACAGCAACTAGAAAAGTGGAGAAAATCCAATAAGGGAGGTCCCGGTGAATACAAATCAATTGGAAACCGAACCCCGCATTCATGTCTCTAAAAGGCTGTCTAAGCTAAGCGGCCATGGACCCATGGACCCGGGGAATCTGAACCATTAGGTAGAGTTTCAGCTGAAAGAAAACCAAAATAAGAATGAGGAAGAAAAAGATATCGTGATGAAAAATGCTCATGGGGGAGACTCATTTTAGGACCGCTATTTCCTGCATCTGGCTCGGCTGGAATCTACAATCTACACCTCTCCAAACACAATATCTTGAGTACCCGGAGAAGTTCTCTTTGTCTTCGAGCTTTTATTCCTCAATCCACTTATTCGTTCCCTTCTTTCATATACCTCCCCACCAATAGATAGAGACAAATGGGAATAACCGAACCACGTCTACAAAATGCCAGTACCATGCAGCTGCTTCAAAGCCAACGTGATGCTTCTTGGTCATCTGACCAAGATATTGGCGAATACCACATACGATCAAGAAAAGAGTACCTATAATCACATGAAAACCATGAAAGCCAGTTGCTAAGAAAAAGGTAGAACCATAAATACTATCCGAAATAGTGGAGGGTGCTTGGTAATATTCCATTCCTTGAAAGCCAGTGGATACTAGAGCCAGTGAAACGGTTGCTACTAAAGCGTAAACTGCTCGTTTTTCCTTCCCCGCGAGTATAGCATGATGAGCCCAAGTTACGGCAGCTCCGGATGAAGGGAGAATAGGGGTATTAAGAAGAGGGATTTCCCAAGGATCTAAAACCCCAATCCCTTTTGGGGGCCAAATACCTCCGATCTCTACCGTAGGTGCCAAAGAAGAATGAGAAGAAGCCCAAAAAAAAGCAAAAAGGAACATAACCTCCGAGACTATGAAGAGAATAGAACCATATCGAGGTCCTAATTGTACAGCTTTTGTATGATGCCCTTCCAACGTGGATTCACGTAGAACATCCCGCCACCATACGAACATGGTATAAAGGATAAATATTAGGCCCAAACTGAGAAGTGTTGCACCCCCTTGAAATGAGTGCATGTACATCACACCTCCTACGGTGGTTGCCAAAGCTCCGAGTGAACCCGAAATAGGCCATGGACTTGGATCTACCAAATGATAAGAATGCCTCTGAGATTCAATCATAAACCACTTTGCCCCGGTTGTATGTAAACCCCCCTTCACCCCCATCCCCTAAAGTGGTAAAGAAGGAGGCTCTTTTTTGTCTCATTAGGACAAACAAATAGGAAGGGATAGTTCTTTCATTGCATTGATAGAAGTGAGACTATCAAAAGATCTCTCTATTATTTAGAGAAAAGAGTTGGCGTGGGTTCTACCAACGAAACGAAGAAGTTTTTGATTGGTCTTTATCATTCGGAACCCTCTCCGTATTAGTAAGAAAAACACACCCAGACTCTGACTTCAATGGTGGGAACAACCTCAGCACTCCGGCGTGAACATGAACAATCATTCTATGCAAAATTTCATGTATGATAGTGGTCGATCCCTCGGGAGTGACATTCGTTACTTTGGATTTTGTTCACGCGGTGATCTTCTCTCTTTCCAAGAGTACTACCCTTTACGTAGTCTATGTCTGGGGAGACAGGTGCGGTAGAGAGGTCCCCCACTTCGATTCCTGTCCCGTTAGCATCTCCGATCCGAGAGTTGGGATGACTCCGTTAGTTTCGGTCGGGAGCCGGACGGTAATGGACCTACAACCCTTGCTTGTGGACTAGCTGCAGAGCTAACCTTTGTTCTATTGGTTTGGTGGTTGCTACCAAGACGATTTCTTTATGCCCATCAAAGAACCTCGAGATGCTAATCCACGAAAAACGATACGATAAATGCGAAAGAACTCAACTGCGGAACGAGGGCGACCCGTGAAAATACCTCGGTTTCTTACTCGTGCCATTGAACTCTTTCTTGGCAACTTGGACAACTTATAACGATGTTTGTCCCGCATATCAGACGGAAGATCGGGTTACAAAATTAGAAAGCTTTCGTCTCAATTCATATTTAGCCGCGAGCAATCTACGTTTGTGATCTCGTATATTTCGTCGCTTCTCCGGCATCTTACTTAGTTTCCCCCTCATCTTTTAGCAAAAAGCCGCTCCACAGTAGTAAAGTCTCATCTTTTGTATTGGCCGAAGTGACAATAGTCACATTGAACCCTCGAATATGCTCGAAGATCTCGAAATGATCTTCCAGTTCCGGGGAGAATTCGCAAAACTCCGTTTCCATAAAGAATTTGATGGAGTTTTCCCGTATTTCGACCGGAGAATCCAACATAGACATTACTGTAAAGATTCTGACCAAAAAATGGTACATTCCATGCCCTCGGAGAACGCTTTGTCGTGCAAAGTCACTGACATATCCAGTGTCTTTTTCGGACCCCAAGAATGGATTGGATCGAAACGACTTTCCTGCTTGAAAATAGGGGCCCCTTTGTGTCTGTATGAATCTCTGACCGCACAAAATCTCCATAGCCAATTTTCCAAATTGGATTCTGAAATCAGAGGCAGCTTTTGGTACTAATCTTATTTCAAACAATCCAGGAACTTCCATAACATTGGCGTGATTCAGTTTGAGCAACAGATCCTGACGTAATACATCTTCGTAATGAAAATGGAGTGGAAACATCATGGCTTTTCCGCTTTTTTTGAGAATGAGCACTGTGAACTATCCGCTTCAAAAAGGATAGTTGATCGAACCGAAACCAACGTCAAGTACGAGTTATTAAGCGCCGAATCAAAAAAAGTGTACTTCCTTTACGCTTGATGTAGGATTTACCTATTAATATGAAGTTCACTCTTCTGCTGACTTGAGTCCAGAAGGGAAGCGACTGATTTCCAATTCTTCTTTGCTAGCGCTTGACTCCTGTGGAATTCCATTAACAAGCTTAAAAGAAAGCCTTTTATTTGGTTTTTGAGATACTAGTTATTTATAGGTTAAGTTCGATATTTCACTCCGTGGGCCGGCTAATTAATTCAAGTAATTCCTGGAGGGGAATCAATCGAAGAGATTGCCTGCCCATGCTACAATTCCTTACTCAAAAGGACTAGAGTGCTAAGCAGCCTTCCCGGCACCACCACTATAATGAATGGCTCAAACAAATAGGAGATGAGAATCTAATTGATCCTTTCTAGAATAGAATATAAAGAGAAGCTTGTTCTGCCCATCTATCTAGAGAATGAAAAGGAACTAATGCCACTGATAGGAAATCCATAGACCGTACGCCCACTTACCACTCTACCACTTCAATTCAATGACGGACTTCACCGATACCGATACCAAACCTAGCTTGAGAGAGATCGATCACAGGCATGTGGTGAACGATACCGAGAGAAAGAGCACTGAAATGAACCATATCGAGCACAGGTCTCACTCTACAAGTCAAGTTCGATGAGCTCTTAGCGGACCTGTGCCTACTATCTACTAAGTGTGTGCTAGGGAAAGAAAGCAAGCTGAGCAGTTCTCACTCTGTCCGGTGACCAAGAAAGCTTAAAGAATACCGTAAAGTGATCACTGAAACCTCATACCGATTCGCCACGTGAAAGCGGGGTTAAGGTAAGGCAGGAAAGACTGGCGCCGAAAGATATATATGTTTTGAAGAGAGAGATCCGCAGGCAAAAATATTGAAGGAAGGACTGACTGAAGGAAAGACCGTAGCAAAAGCCGAAGAAGATGCGAATCAGGAAAAGGGAGACGAGTTCCAGTTGTTAGAAAGACCAGTGCCCGGAAAAGCAAGTCGGAAGGGGATCCGGATGTTCAGTGCTTAAAGAAAAAAGATAGGTGTTGCTCTGTTGTTTGCTTTGAGGTTTCCCCTAGTTGGGGAGACCGAGAAGAAAACCAGTAGGAAGGCGATCCGAAGTCTAGTGTGAAAAGAGATAGTTGCCCGCCTCTTGATGGAGAATTGAAAACATCCCAACGTATCTTTCACTAATTAAGTAGTAGTGAGGCGTCGGTACGTCAGCTGGAGAAGAATGCTTGCTTTTCGTATCACTGGTGTAGTGATTGACACGGTCTTCGCATATTGAACAACCTAAGAGTGGAAACACCTTAATCGCTTCTCCAAGCTTATCTATATATATTTCTCGATGGAAGCAGAAGGAAAGGCTTAAAGAAGGTGACAAGAAGAGAAACTTATTAGTTCGTCGTAGCCAACTTATCATTCCAATGAGAGGTCGAAGTACGATAGAAGTTATTGATACCGATTTAGGCGAGCAGCATAGCCTGGCAGAGCCAGAGGAAGAAGTCCGTCTTGTTAGCGAGTTAGCGAGTAGTTTCCTTTAGACGATTTCCGCGAGCATACTAGCTTTTCACGAACGCAGAGGAGAAAGAAAACCAACAACCAATAGGGTGAGGCAACTAACTACCAATCCTTTTATTGAATAGCCGCGGCGTGGGTAAACATAAAGAAGCCACAGAAGAAATCAAGCCAAAGGCTTCTCACTTTCTAAAGTAGTAAAAAGTGGATCCCCGCTTCGAGGCGCTTGGCGTAGATCTTTGAAAATCGTCAATCGGGTGAGCCAGCTATTATTGAGGGAGGCCAGGTCTACATACGTAATATCAAGTTGCTCTAGTTGCGTGTCTTTCGTACGGAAAGATGGGTGTTTTTATCCAAGCAAGGGAATAGAATAGGTAACAACCCCCCCCTCACATCAAGCCTGTACGCTAGCTACCAACATATACTATGGAGTCCATGGCTACCTCCGCGGATGGAAGACCGTAGATTTTTCACTTTCGCTGAAGAGTTGAACTCTGACTGAAAGGACTTGACACATTGCCAAGGCGATTTTATTAGCCAGCTGTGGGATAGAGATCTGCGGTAAACGAGCGATAGCCTCTAAAGAGTGCCGAAATAGGATTGGTTCCTTTTTCTAAAGATCCGAGACTGGTGAACGTATTGCATAATTTAAAGAAGCCCATTTCATTAGAGGGAGGGAGCCCTTCCTACCTTTCTTTATTTAAGTGCTAGTGTCAAATGAGACAGTTGCCCGCCTTGGAGGGGTTGTAGCGAAAGCTCCGAAGTCCACTTCTTTACCAACTTGAATTCATAAGGAGACCGAACTCTATTCATGCTCAAGTGAACCACGGGTGATGATATTCCGCTGTTCTGAAATCAAATAGGAAACGGATGGCGCTTGAGTTTTTGATCTCGGCATGAGAAACTATTCCTCCTCCTTTTGCTTACAATCACCTCACTTCCCTTATAAGAAGATAATAGTGCTTGTATCCTGGGTCATGAGGTTCCCCTCTTCAGTCTGATAAGAAGAAGTCAAGGTCTCGGTTCCGTATTAAGTAAAGATAAGGAACCCGCCCAGAGGATTTCTTCGGTTTCGGTAGGGAAGCCACTGGTTCGTATCACGCTATGGTTGAGGGACCTTCTCGGTTCAAAGCTAACAAATAGGTCTCATGTTGGCACTCAATCGCTAAGAGCAGCCAACAACTTAACTTGCAGGCTTTAAAACCTGCTCATACGGTAATGGCGAGGGGTTTTGCGGATCCCTTTCTCTATGAGTTTCGGTTGATAATGACTTAAGGTGAGCAACGAACCTCCAATCACTTTTTCAGGAATACACAGAGAGAACCATCCGGCTGCACTCAACTGCAAACTAAAGGAACTCCTAACAAGCAGGGGAATTTCTCCTTTGTTACTGGTCGGGACGACCTAAATCCTGTGGTCAGTTCGGACAGGGGCATTACAAACGAGCTATGCTCTATGATTTCGCTTTGTTTACACGGGTGAGTGACCTACACCTTCCAATCTATGGTTTCACCCGCGAGGTAGAACTTTCTCTAAAGCTTCTTCGCTCCGTAATACACTTGCGCCTTCCTTTATAACCATGCACTCCCACTACTTCTTTAGGACATGGCTGACTTGCTTATCACAAGTCGTCTCCCGAAAAGGCAAATATCGAGACTGAGATGCTGCTTGGAGTCTTCATTCTCTAGGGCAGAGCTCACTACCACTCATTATCGGAGGGAGACGTAATAATACTGAGCTATTCTTCGATTTCCTTGCTTGCGAGATCAAAAACTGGGTATCGAACAAAGAAATCTGCTCACGGTACCTCTTACCTCAAAACTTCTATTGGATCTGGGATCAGAAGAATTCCAATTTGAATGTGCTCATATCCAACTACCCGAAGGGACGATATCAGGAAAAGCAAAAGGTGCATGGGCGGTTTCAAGTTGTTTTGGTTGCGCAGCTTTCGATCACTGTGTCAGCCGAGCTCTAACGCTTCTATAAAGTGAGAAATCATGGTACCTTCACGTCTACCTTTCCCAAGGGCTAGTTCAATTCCAGAGAAATGCAAGCAATCGTACTGGACTCCCGCCGCCTGCTAGGCTCACTATACCAAGTTAAGTTCCTCCAAAGTATTTTCATCATCGGTATCAGCAGAGTCACAAGATAAGGGATAAAGATAGTAGCCCATAGCTCCTTTATCAATTTCCTTCTGAAACTTATCAGGGTCTAACAATGTTGGAGAAGTAGTATTGCTGCTGTCAGAAAGAATAATGGTTTCTTGCCCATTGTGACAAATACTCATTGTTCTGGCCTTCCAATCTAAATTGATTGGACTGTGACGATATAGCCAATCATAACCCAGTATAACATCATTGCTTTCCAATTTCAGTAGCTTGAAGGTGTCTTGAAATGTGTGCCCTTTAATAAGTAGTATCTGCAGTGTAAGCTCCAGTAGTTAATTGACCTCCTCCAGCCACTTTGACAGTAAACAAATGTTTCTGACTCTCATATCAGTGAAGCCCACACCACCATAATCTTTAGGGGTGCATAGGTGTTCCCATCTGACCATGTGAAATTTCTTCTTCTTACTCCCAGTAGAAGTGATTTCTTATTGTATCAACTTTTTTCTGTATTTTGACAGGCAAAGTGTAGCAACCCAGAAGGTACATAGGGACATTTGATAAACATGCATTGATCAATATATCTCTTCCTCCATAAGAGAAATGTTTGCATTGCCAAGAGTCCAACTTCTTTTCTACCTTTTAATGAAAAAAAATCATTAGAAGAGATCTTGTCTTTGCTGATTGGTAATCCCAGATATTATATTTTATTGGAAATTTGCCTATCTCACAGTTATATCAGCTACCCTCTGCTCCTCCTCTACACTCAACCCTACTGTGAAAATATCACTCTTCAAGTAATTGACTTTCATGCCAGACATTTCCTCTAAACAGTAGAGAAGGAATTAGAATCCAGTAATAGACTCCATGTCATTATGCAAAAAAAGCAAAGTATCAGAAGCATATTGCAAATGACTAATCCCCCCTGGTATCAGATGTGGTACCAAACCTCTAATCACACCTGCTTCCTTAGCTCTATCCAGAATTGCAGATAGTGCATCACCTACTAGGTGAAAAAGCAAAGGAGAAAGAGGATCTCCTTGCCTCAAACCTCTGAAAGTAGAGAAATATTCTCGCCAATCTCCATTCATATTCACACACACTTTGCCTCCTTCCACTGCTTGTCTAATCCAATCTATCCACCTGTCAGGGAAGTTTTTCCTATGCATTACCTCTGCCAAGAAAGGCCACTGAACTCTATCATAAGCTTTTTCAAAGTCCAACTGAAGCAAAATTCCTTCAGAGTGAGAGGTTTTCAACTCATGCAAAACTTCATGAAGAATTACACATCCATCCAAAATGTACCTCCCAGGAATAAATCCAGTCTGAAGAGAGCTGATTACTTGTCGAGCCAGAGGAGTAAATCTAAGTGTCAGAGCTTTGGTAATAGCTTTAAACATAACATTTAGAACACATATGGGTCTATACTGTAGGATACTATTAGCATCCTTAATCTTTGGCAGTAGAGAAATGACACCATAGTTTAGTCTGGACAAGTTCAACCTGCCATGATACAGCTCCTGAAGCATTTATATTAGTATATCTCTCAACTGGGGCCAAAAAGCTCTAAAAAGCTAACAGAGAAGCCATCTGGACCTGGAGCAGTATTTGGTTTCATGCTTTTCACCACCTTGTCTATCTCTTCACTCATGAAGTTAATACAAGTGAGGACTGATTTCTGTCATTCATATAATTCAGAAGAGGAAGGCCGGTTGAGTGCTTTCCGCGTAAGACTATTGAGTTTCCAGCTGATTGCCCATATTTTCCAGGATAGGATTTGTCCACTTGATTGAATTCATGTCATTGAAGCAATGAACTTGCTAGCCGGCGTGCCAAAAAGGTTGCTGACTTTGGGTACAAAGAGTAGTGGCGAGAAAAGGGCTTGCGCCTCAGCATTCCTCTATTCCTTTCTTCTTCTCCTCTTCTTTTTCTTCTTTTTTCCACTTCTTATTTATTTCTCCTCTTCTTCTCCTTTCTTCCTCTTCTTATTTTCATTTTGCCTATCCTTCCTTTTCTTCTTCTTCCTTCTTAATATCACTTAGCAACTTTTGCAACGATAGGGGGGTGGGGGCCAGGGTGCTCCACATACATACATACATAAAAAAACATCTGAAAACGGCATATAAGAGCAGCCTGACGGCGTCGGAGGCGGCGGCGACAGCGAGGTGGACCAGCCTAACGGCGTCGGAGGCGGCGACGACGACGAGGTGGAGCAGCCTGACGGCTCGGCGGCGACGGCGGCGAGGCAGAGCAGCGGGCGTCGGACAGAGAAGAAAGTGCTGGATTTTGGAGAAACTGCTAAGTGCTAGCTGGTTATATATGAAGAGCATTGGTCCCTGTTCGTGGCACCAACCGGGACCAATGCACCCCTTTAGTCCCGGTTGGTGCCACCAACTGGCACCAAAGGTCTCTTTTCAGCAGCCCAAAGGCCGGGAAGCAGAGGCCTTTGGTCCCGGTTGGTGGCACCAAACAGGACTAAAGGGGTGCATTGGTCCTGGTTGGTGCCACGAACCGCTACCAATGCACCCCTTTAGTCCCGGTTGGTGGCACCAACCGGGACCAAAGGCCTTGCACTGCGGCGTGGTGGTGGGAGTTTAGTCCCACCTTGCTAGTTGAGAGCGTTCGACGCCTGTTTATAAGCGTCGTTGCCTCTTCTCTCTCGAACTCCTCTAAATTGCAGGCCTATGGGCCAAATCTAACACTGTTATGCCTGTGGGCCTACTGGGCCTTCTGCGGGCCTGAATCCTGGCCCATGGATGGGTTTCTAGTCGTATTCAGGCCGTGGTGGCCCAGTAGATGGCATTTTTTATTTTCCCAATTTTTGTTTTCTTTTTTGCTTTATTTATTTTGTTTTGTTTCTCCTTACAACAAAATACTTATTTATTTTATTTTATTTTGTTTCTAATTACTTATTTATTTTATTTTATGATAATTCTTTTTGCTATTAAAGTTTCTAACAAAAAAAGTTCTTTATGAAAATTATTTTTGCTTTTATTGATTTTGAACATAAAATACTTTGATAATTTTAGTTGCGTCAATTTTATATAATTTTAGTTTCAATAATACTAGAGGTCGCTTATAATGTTTTGAACAGAAAATACTTTGATAATTTTAGTTTCATAAATTTTATTTATGTTATTAAAATTTATTTTATTTTGTTTCTACTTATATATTTTATTAAAGTTTATTTTATTTTGTTTCTAATTACTTATTTATTATTTTGTGATAATTCTTTTTGCTATTAAATTTTCTAACAAAAAAAGTTCTTTATGAAAATTCTTTTTGCTTTTAATGATTTTGAACAGAGAATACTTTGATAATTTTAGTTGCATCAATTTTATATAATTTTAGTTTCAATAATACTAGAGGTTGCTTATAATGTTTTGAACAGAAAATACTTTGATAATTTTAGTTTCATAAATTTTATTTATGTTATTAAAGTTTATTTTATTTTATTTTATTTTGTTTCTACTTATATATTTTATTAAAGTTTGTATTAATTTGTTTCTAATTACTTATTTATTTTATTTTATGATAATTCTTTTTGCTATTAAAGTTTGTAACAAAAAAGTTCTTTATGAAAAAGCTATAAGACCCTGAAATTGAAAAACACTACAAATGAACTCTGAAAAGGTTGAAAGTTGGCATGGTATCATCATTTCATCCACATAGCATGTGCAAGAAAGTAGAGAGGGTTACGGCAAAAACTGGATGTACTTCGTGTACAAAACGGACAATCTCTTTCGAAGTATCAGGGTTTCATACGGAAACTCGTCTGTTACAAAGGGATTTCATTTTTTGAACTTATTTGAACTCCATAGTTTTTCTGTGTTCAAAATGCACCACTCAAAGCCACATCATCAATTTTCAACTCTTTCTGACTTCATTTGTTATTTTCCAGGCATTTACTGATTATTTTGAGCTATAAGACCCTGAAATTGAAAAGCACTACAAATGAACTCTGAAAAGGTTGAAAGTTGGCATGGTATCATCATGTCACCCACATAGCATGTGCAAGAAAGTAGAGAGGGTTACGACAAAAACTGGATGCACTTCGTGTACAAAACGGACAATCTCTTTCGAAGTATCAGGGTTTCATACGGAAACTCGTCTATTACAAAGGGATTTCATTTTTTTGAACTTATTTGAACTCCATAGTTTTTCTGTGTTCAAAATGCACCATTCAAAGCCACATCATCAATTTTCGACCCTTTCTGACTTCATTTGTTATTTTTCCGGCATTAACTGATTATTTTGAGCTATAAGACCCTGAAATTGAAATGCACTACAAATGAACTCTGAAAAGGTTGAAAGTTGGCATGGTATCATCATTTCACCCACATAGCATATGCAAGAAAGTAGAGAGGGTTACAGCCAAAACTGGATGCACTTCATGTACAAAACGGACAATCTCTTTCGAAGTATCAGGGTTCCATACGGAAACTCGTCTGTTACAAAGGGATTTCATTTTTTTGAACTTATTTGAACCCCATAGTTTTTCTGTGTTCAAAATGCACCATTCAAAGCCACATCATCAATTTTCAACCCTTTCTGACTTCATTTGTTATTTTTCATGCATTTAGTGATTATTTTGAGCTATAAGACCCTCAAACTAAAAAGCACTACAAATGAACTCTGAAAAGGTTGAAATTTGGCATGGTATCATCATTTCACCCACATAGCATGTGCAAGAAAGTAGAGAGGGTTACGGCAAAAACTAGATGCACTTCGTGTACAAAACGGACAATCTCTTTCGAAGTATCAGGGTTTCATACGGAAACTCGTCTGTTGAAAAGCAGTACACATGAACATGGATAGATAAGTGAGCAAATTAATAGTAGTTCATCATCACATTAAAACCAAAGTACGTACATAGTTCAAATTGAACAACTTATAGCTCTCCAGAGCATCTAGTAAAACCATACATTGAAACTTTGTAAAACCTTTCAATGCAACAACAAATGCGATCATAATCACAACTAAGGTAACAATTGATCCAACGGTATAATGATACCAAGCTTCGGAATGAATGGCATATTTTCTAATCTTTCTAATCTTCAACCGCATTGCATGCATCTTGATCTTGTGATCATCGACGACATCCGCAACATGTAACTCCAATATCATCTTCTCCTCCTCAATTTTTTTTATTTTTTCCTTCAAGTAATTGTTTTCTTCTTCAACTAAATTTAACATCTCGACAATAGGGTCGGTTGGAATTTCCGGTTCAACCACCTCCTAGATAAATAAAATCTATGTCATGTTGGTCGGCATAATTGTCATAAACAATAAATGAACCAAATAGTTATAAAAAGATAATATATACCACATCTGAATCATATACAGGACAAGGGCCGACGGGGGCGGATACCAGAACCATCGCACTATATAATAACAAGGAATAATAAAAGTAAGAAAATTAGACAAGTATCTATTTGAAGTAAGAATTTTTTTCTTTCAGAAAGAAGATAAGAACAAGAGGCTCACCACATTGGTGCCGGCGACGAGATCGGTGCGGGCGATCGACGGCGGTGAAGACGGGGATGGGACGTGACGGACCGCTAAACCTAGAAAAATCTCGGGGAAAATGGAGGTCGGAGGTCGAGTTTCGAGAGAAGAAAGATTAACTAGTGTGGCTCAGACATTTCATCGAATATCAAGTTTCGAGAGGAGAAAGATTAACTAGTGTGGCTCGGACATTTCATCGAACACCTCATGTGCATAGGAGGTGAGCTAGAGCACCCAAATGACATCCCCTCACCGGCCAGCAAAAAACAGAGCACTGTGGAGTGCTCTGCTCGCCAGCGATGGGCTATATATAGGCAACTCATTTGTCCCGGTTCGTGGCTGGAACCGGGACCAATGGTTGTGGGCCAGGAGCGAGGCCCATTGGTCCCGATTCGTGCCAAGAACCGGGACAAATGGGCCCAGACGAACCAGGACCAATGCCCACAAGGCCCCGACCGGCCCCGTGGGCTCACGAACCGGGACAAATGCCTCCATTGCTCCTGGTTCGTGGCAGAACCGGAACTAATGGGCTGGCCAAGCCTCAACCAAAGCCCCTTTTTCTACTAGTGGAAATTTTCACGCATTAGGAGAGTAAGAATGGGCCGAGACGACTATTGGATCGCTGTAAGAGATTTGCATCTAATGGTTAACTCCCGTAGAGACGGAAGACTCCACATTTGTAGTTGGATGGATGTGACAGAACCACAATGTAAGCGAAAGTAGGTGAGAGAGCAGCAGTCAATTTTGTAAAAGAGAACAGAATCCCGCAGACTAAGCTTCTTAAGGGACGGTGAAACCAATCTTTGTAGGCGGATGTTTGGACAATATATAGCGCACGTCAAGGAAATGAAAATCCCCTAACTTTTTGGTAGGTACTGAAGTTAACATATAGCAAGAAATAATTTGTATTCTCTTAATGGCTGGGACATAATCTGGATGCAGAAAATGTTCAAGGCTTGATATATTTCCGCAACCACAAATGGTTAGGTACGTCTGTCAGGGACATGAAAGTACCAACTGTGTGTATCTCATTTAAGTTTATACTCGGTTGGATCATGGAAAATGACAGGCTCTTGAGTCCAACACAGCCTTCAAAAGTAAGTGATTTCAAGCTTGGCAAGTTTTGTGGCTGAAACCACCTTGGGAGCGAGACGCCGGCATAATTCTTGAGGAACAAATACTTGAGACTGATAGGAGGTTGGAGAACTTCAAGCGCTACTATCACATTGTGCTGGATGGTTTGAGACCTCTGTGAATGCAAAACAAACACTAGTCTCCCTCTAAAATGGAAAGAAAAAAAAAATACACGAGACTAGTCTGAATCCTTTTGCAAACCAAATTGTTTTCCTTACTTCTGATTTCTGGAACCCCATCACTGTCTTAAAAAATGATGTCTGAGGTATATATTGAATGTATTAGTGAACAAAATAAAAAGCACACTGCCTTAGCTAGCTCTGCTGCACACTGCAATCCTTATTAGCGAAACTAATCCTAATTTAACTGTGCACCCTTCTGCCAGCAATCACGCCTAAGAAAAGGAATTTTGTTAATACCCCCAACCAAAAAACAGGCAAGTGCACAAAGTTGAGACATTTAAGTGGACACTGCAATTTTGTACACCCTCCGTCCCAAAATAAGTGTCTCAACTTTGTACTAACTTTAGGATTAGGAGAAAGCGAAAGCCAAAGAAGAAAGAGAGGTGAGCAGGGAAGTGCACAAGCAGAAACCACACAGTTAAAAACAAAACAAAAATACAGAAGGGGAAAGACCATGGACAGGCAAATGCAGATGCAATGCTCAAGCAAGACAGGTGAACATATTCCAGGGGTAAATTAAGATGAATCAAAACGGATACACAAATGCATACATATATATGCAACATGCCTTCGAGACGCACGGCAACAAATATGATTCATAAGGGGATGTAGGTGTCATCAACAAGTACCTCATAATACATGATTATTTCTGTAAAACGTAGGTTTTGGGGGAACTGGCTCAACCCTCAAAGGGGTGGCCTATCAATAAGGTATGGTTTACACAGTAGGGCTAGAATACGAAGTCTAACACCCTCCCTCAATCTCAACTCACTCCTGAAGTATCTAGGAGGTTGAGATTGCGCCTACAGACCTCAAACATGGGAGAAGGTAGAGGCTTGGTGAAGATGTCTGCAAGTTGATCTTTTGAAGAGATAAACCTGACTTGTAGTAGCTTCTGTGCAACACGTTCCCTCACAAAATGATAGTCAATCTCAATGTGTTTAGTCCGTGCATGGAACACTGGGTTTGATGACAGAAACGTAGCACCGATGTTGTCACACCAAAGGACCGAAGGATGTGGCTGAGCAACTCCTAGATCTCGAAGTAGGGACTCAATCCATATAAGTTCGGCAGTCGCATTGGCAACCGACTTGTATTCAGCTTCTGTGCTGCTGCGGGAAACAGTGGCTTGCTTGCGTGCACTCCAGGCGATCAGATTAGGACCCAAGAATACAACATCTCCCCCCGTGGATCGCCTGTCATCTGGACACCCAGCCCAATGAGCATCAGAGAATGCAGAAAGAACTCCGGAGGAACTGGGGCGCAGGTGAAGACCAAAGGAGACAGTGAGACGCACATAACGCAGTATGCGCTTCACAGCAGACCAGTGTACATCAGTAGGAGCATGAAGGTACTGGCACACCCTGTTAACCACAAAGGAGAGATCAGGACGCGTGATCGTCAGATACTGCAGGCCACCAACAATACTCCTGTACTCAGTAGCATCCTCAGGAGAGAGAAGAGCACCATCAATAGCAGAAAGGGTGTCAGTGGAGGACATTGGCGTAGGCGATGGCTTGCCCTTGAGCATACCAGCACGGCGCAAGAGATCAAGAGAGTACTTCTTCTGGGTGAGAGCCAAACTGCCACGAGACTGATGAGCGACCTCAATACCCAGGAAGAAATGAAGCTGTCCCAAATCCTTAACTGCAAAATCACGACCAAGTGCAGTCACAAGAGCATCAGCAGCCGGTGGAGAGGAGCTCACCAGAACAATATCATCCACATACACAAGGAGGTACATGGTCACACTCGGTCGCTGAAACAAGAACAGTGAAGTATCAGTCGTCGAAGGAATGAACCCATGAGTGCATAAAGCTGAAGCCAGGCGAGCATGCCAGGCACGGGGAGCCTTCTTCAGATGACAGAGATGATGAGGCTGAGTGTGATCAACAAATCTAGGTGGTTGCCGCATGTAAACCTCTTCTTCAAGCAATCCATGAAGAAAAGCGTTCTGCACATCAAGCTGGTGGAGAGACCATCCGCGAGAAACTGCCAGAGACAGAAGAAGTCGAATAGTGGTAGGCTTGACAACTGGGCTGAATGTATCCTCATAATCCAGGCCCTGGCGCTGTTTTAAGCCCTTAGCCATGAGGCGCACTTTGTAGCGCTCAATGGAACCATCTGCATGTTTCTTCACCTTGAATACCCACTTCGAATCAATGATGTTGATGCGAGACGGAGGGAGAACAAGTGTCCAGGCCTTATTCTTCATAAGAGCATGATATTCTTGTTCCATAGCAGCCCTCCAGTGTGGAATACTCATAGCGGCTTGATAACTGCGAGGTTCGGCGGTTGGATCATCCATAGCATGAGCAAGGCAAGCAGCAAGATAGGTGACCGTGCCATCGGTGCGCTCCTTGGGACGAACAATGCCACTGCGGCTGCGAGTGTGTGGACGCCGCGGAGGAGCAAACACCGGGGCCGGCGGGATGTCCAGAGCAGGTGAGGCCGGTCCAGGGGACTCCGGCGAAGAGGGACCGGGTGACGGCGGGTCGGGCGACGGCGACAGCAGACCAGGCGACAGCAGGCCAGGCGACATAGGCCCCGGCGGCGTGTGAGCCGCTGCAGACCCGGGCGAAGTAGGCACCAGGGACGCCCGCGCGGATGGCGAGGGCGATGATGGAGGGGAATCCGGGCGAGGAGGCGGCGATGAAGACTGCTCAGAGAAGGCCGTCGCAGGCGCTGGCCCGGTCGCAGTAGCCAGCATGGGCTCCGGCCCAGGCGCTATTGGAGACGGGGCGCCCGGTGCGTGGTCAAGGGCGGGAGGCGGTGCATGCACCGGCCGATCGACGTGCACCACAGGCGACGTAGCGGGTCCGTCAGGGAGGAGTTCCAGGCGAGCTCCACGTCCAATTCCTGCACCATGATTAGGTAACAACACAGGCGAATATGCAACATCTTCAAATTGGCCAGGCATAAGAGGAGATGAATGCAGAGATGGTGCTGTGGTGGATGACTGAGGCATGGCAGAATAAGGGAAGACAGTCTCATCAAAAACAACATCCTGGGATATGTAGACTCGATTGGTTGGGACATGGAGACACTTGTAGCCTTTATGGAGAGAACTATACCCTAAGAACACACACTTTTTGGAGCGAAACTCAAGTTTGCGATCATTGTAAGGACGAAGATGAGGCCAGCAGGCACACCCGAACACCTTAAAAAAGGTATAGTCAGGAGTTTCACCTAAGAGAAGCTCAATAGGAGTTTTCATATTAAGAACACACGTAGGTAATCTGTTAATGAGAAAACACGCGGTAGCAAAAGCATCACTCCAAAAACGAAAGGGTACAGAAGCATGAGCAAGAAGTGTGAGGCCGGTCTCAACTATATGACGATGTTTGCGCTCAACAGCGCCATTCTGCTGATGTGTATGCGGGCTTGATAAACGATGAGAGATCCCAAGCTTATTAAAGAAAGTGTTGAGGTTGCGATATTCGCCCCCCCCCCCCCCCAATCTGACTGAACATGAATAATTTTATGTTTGAGTAGACGTTCAACATGCAATTGAAACTATATGAATATATCAAACACATCAGATTTGCGCTTAAGGAGATAAAGCCACGTGAAGCGACTATAGGCATCAACAAAACTGACATAATAGTTGTGACCACTAACAGATGTTTGTGCCGGACCCCACACATCAGAAAACACAATTTCAAGAGTGTTCTTTACTTCTCTAGTAGATGAAACAAAAGGTAGCTGATGACTCTTGCCTTGTTGACAGGCATCACACACGGACATCTCTTTATTACTAGACACTAATGGCAGCTCGTGACGGTGGATTATGTGGCGAACAATAGGTGTGGTGGGGTGACCAAAGCGAGAGTGCCACTGGGAAGGCGACACACGAACGCCGCTGAAGACGCACGGGGCGAATGGATCCTCCAAACGGTACAAGCCTGGCTCAACCGGCCACTAAGCAGAACATCCCGGGTTGCTCGATCCTTAACAAAAAGAATAAAAGGGTGAAATTCGCATAGGACATGATTATCAAGGGTGAGCTTAGGGACAGATAAAAGATTACGAGTCACCGAGGGTACCCGTAAAACATTACGAAGATGGAGCTGCCTAGAGGGATGACTAGTTAAAAGAGATGCTTGGCCAATATGAGAGATAGGCATACCTACACCATTGCCGGTGTGAACCTGATCGTGCCCGTAGTAGGGCCGGTATGTGGAGAGTTTGTTGAGCTCGATCGTCATGTGATCCGTGGCGCCGGTGTCCATGTACCAAGCTGGATCAACAAGGTAGGATGGTGTGTATCCCTGCTCGACGCGCGGGTCCTTGCCCTTGGCGGCGATGTGGGCAGACGGGGCGGCAGCGATGTGGGCAGCCGGGGCGGCGGCGGGAGGCCCGAAGTCTGCCATGGCAAACTGGCGCTCGTTGCCCTTGCCGTCGTTACCGATGCCAAGGAAGCTCCTCTGAAAGCGGCGATGACACTTGGAGGCGACATGGCGTTCACGACCACAGAGCTGGCACACCACCCTAGTGTTAGGGCCTCTACCCAGGGCCGATGCAGGGGGCGGGGCTGCCTTGCCAGGTGATGGGGCAGGGGGGCGCTTGCCGCGAGAGGCCCAGAAGGTCGCCGGCTGGGCCGTGATGGTGGCGGAGGAGTGACGAGCCTCGACGCGTTGCTCGGTGAAGAGGAGGCGTGAGTAGAGCTCGTGAGGAGGCATCACTGGCTTGGCGTTGTGAACGGCCTCGGCGAGATTGTCGTAGTCGGCGTCGAGGCCTTTGATGACGAAGCCGGCGAACTCCTCGTCGCTAAGCGGCCGACCAATAGAGGTGAGCGTGTCCGCCAGCACCTTCATCTTGTTGAAGTAGGTCGTGGCGGAAGTGTCCAGCTTCTTGATGTCGGCGAGCTCGCTGCGAAGGGCCATGGAGTGGGAGGTAGAGACCTGGGCAATGGCGTGCTCCAGGGTCGTCCAAGCGTCCATGGAGGTGGCAGCGAAGAGACAAAGGCCAGCGACCCCGTCGCCGAGGGAACCCTGGATGGCAGAGAGGATCGCCTAGTCCTGCTGCACCCACATACGGTGTTCCGGGTTGATGGCCGGGCCGTGGACGGTAGGGATGACCTGCGGAGGACACGGTAGCGAACCATCAACAAACCCTAGGAGAGACCGGCTGCGTAGCAGCGGTAGGACCTTGGCGCGCCAGAACAAGTAGTTGTCCGGCGTGAGTCGGATGGCGATCAAGTTGTCGAAGTGAAACGGCCCGGTTAGCGGCGGGGCCGCAACAGGATCCACGGCCGCGACCGATGCCGCGGGTGGCGCCGCGGGCAGGGGCGGGATCGCGGCCGCAGGCAGGGTCGCGAGCGTGGCCGCGGGTGGAACCGCGGGCGGAACCTCCCCCGAGGCCGCCGGGAGGACGGCAAGTGATGAGGAAGAGGCCGCGGGTGGCGCCGCGGGCAGGATCGCCGTCGTGGCGGCAGAGGTTGCAGGCGACGGCGGCAGGATTGGAGCTGAGAACATGGAGCCCACAGCGGTGGTGCCGAAGAACTGGGGCACTGACGGAGCCAGGGGGCGAGGTGGGAGGTTGAGGAGGGCGGCAAGCGACGCGGGGATGGACCCGGAGCTGGCGGCGCCCGAAGCGGAACGGTCATGGCGTCGGCGGCGGCGGTGGCGGCCCTAGGGTTTAGGGTTTTTGGCGTGGCAGCGGCGGCGGCGACAGCGGGTGGGGTGGAGGACCTAGGTTAGACTCGATACCATGTAAAATGTAGGTTTTGGGGGAACTGGCTCAACCCTCAAAGGGGTGGCCTATCTCTCTCTCTCTCTCTCTCTCTCTCTCTCTCTCTCTCTCACACACACACACACACACACACACACATATATATATATATATATATATATATATATATATATATATATATATATATATATATATATATATATAGGGATTGACTATTCGTCACGCTGGGTGAGGAATAGTTATTCTTCACCCCCCCTATATTTTACCACCAGTGCACTGTAATTTTACGTTCCGTAAGTTTTATCTTATTTCTGACGTAAAAAGAGACCGTAAGAAAATATATCATCGCCGTAAAAAAAATATTTTATGTTATGTAAAATTAGAAACGTAAAAACATAGTGTAAAATATACACAAACTTCAAATTTTCTTGTCTTATGATCTATAATTTTATTTTCTTATACCAAATTTTACGTAGTGAATCAATAGGAACGTAACTATTTGAATTTCAAGGACAGGAAACAAGTGTTGGCACAATACCTTTGGCAGAATCTAAAGGATCTGCTCCGCTTCCTTTAACTTTGGACACCCACATATAGACACCTTCTTTATTTTTGCAAGTGCCTCGGCTCCACCAATTGAAACTAGGTTTGGACAATTCTCAATCACCAATTCCTCAAGTGATGCGAGATTACTGCACTAAATGTTGCCTGGAATGGATGTTATGCCCTGGCATCCAGCAATGTCCAATGAGATGAGGGATGTGAGGTTCTCTAGGCAGCTGGGAATGTATGGAGAGATATCCCCACACCACTTTAAACTCAGACTTTGGAGATTTGATGGCAACACCAGTCCCATTTGCCAGTTGAGGGTTGGGCAATCATGAACCAGCAGATGTTTCAGAGAATTTAAACTCACAAGCCTTTCAACTGGCAGGGACAGTAACTCAGGACAACTTCCTATGTGAATTTTCTCAATAGCAGGTAGATATTCTTGTGTTAGGAGATTGTCAAGGGTTGACAATTTATAGAACAGAAAGAAATACTTAGGACATTAAGGGACGACAATGCTGTAATGCTTCCTCCAATAGATGTAAGTGACGAACACCTAATGGTTAGCTCCCGAAGAGATGGAAGACTCCACATTTGTAGTTGGATGGATGTGCCAGAAGAACAATGTAAGCGAAAGTCGGTGAGGGAGCAGCAGTCAATTTTGTAAAAGAGAACAGAATCCCGCAGACTAAGATTCTTAAGGGACGGTGAAACCAATCTTTGTAGGCGGATGTTTGGACAATAGCGCACATCCAGTTCTTCAAGGAAATGAAAATCCCCAAACTTTTTGGTAGGTACTGAAGTTAACATATAGCAAGAAATAATTCTTATTCTCTTAATGGCTGGGAAATAATCTGGATGCAGAAAATGTTCAAGCTTGTTATATTTCCGCAGCCACAAATGGTTAGGTCTGTCAGGGACCTGAAAGTGCCAACTGTGTGTATCTCATTTAATTTTATACTCGGTGTGATCATGGAAAATGACTGGCTCTTAAGTCCAACACTGTGTTTAAAAGTAAGTGAGTTCAAGCTTGGCAAATTTTGTGGCTGAAACCAGCTTGGAAACGAGACACCGGCATAATTCTTGAGAAACAAAGACTTGAGACTGATAGGAGGTTGGAGAACTTCAAGCGCTGCTATCACATTGTGCTGGATGGTTTGAGACCCCGGCCCTGTGAATGCATATTCAGCGTCAACTTGTCAATATATTTCTTATTCTTCAGTTCTGCTTCTCTTGCATGATCCTTACTTAGCATGTCAACATTACATATCTCCAAGTGTCCACGAAATTGGTTCAAATTCTTTATTAACCTGATTCCTGCTTGTCCCTGCCCATTGGCTGAATCAAGAGTCATGTGACCCCCAGCATAATATGGCAACCCATTGGCTGGATGCATAACGAGCTTCAACTCGTCAAGATATTTCTTATTCTTCAGTTCGGCTTCTCTTGCATGATCCTTACTTAGCATGTCAACATTACATATCTCCAAGTGTCCACTAAATTGGTTCAAATTCTTTATTAACCTGATTCCTGCTTGTCCCTGCCCATTGGCTGAATCAAGAGTCATGCGACCCCCAGCATAATACGACAATCCATAGGATTCGAGTTTCTGTAAACTGATCAACTTACCAAACTCACTTGGAAACCATTCTAGCTTGCATTTCTTGGCATATAAAATCTGCAGATTATACAGCCAACAGAAAGTTGAAGGAATCCTCTTCAAAGGACACGCTCGGGAGATTTCAAGGTACCGAAGATGCTTCCAGTTGCCAATATTGTCTGGTAACTCATTTGTGGAGGCACACGAAATCACACGCATACACAGAAGTTTAGTACACCATTGGTCCATTACAAAGCCAATCTTTTTCCCTAAATTCTTCTTGCAAATAATGGTACGCAGCTTTGTGTACTTGCATATTCTCAACAAGTTAGAATAGTCAAAGTCACTGCTAGGGAGTACGTGCAGATGACGAACATTCTGCGGAACTTTATCAAAGTCACTCTTATTTCTTAAGATGAAGCAGTCATGCTCTGAAACCATTTGTGCCATGTCATGCAGCAAGTCATGTATAACATATCTGCCACCAACTTTTTGAAAGAAGGACCGTGCTACAAGATCTTCAAAATACTGACAGCCAATACCTTGAATTGGAATACCACCCTGATGTTCCACGAAGCCTTCTGCTACCCAAATCTCAGCTAAGAATGCCTTCTCAAATTTGTAATCTTTCGGATACACTGCACAGAATGAGAAGCATTGCTTCAAATAGAATGGTAAATACATGTAGCTCAACCGAAGGGCAGGCAAAATGTTCGTCTCCTCTTGTCTCAACTCCCACAGTTCACTCTCAAGTATAAAATTCCAATGTGATGCTTGAAGGTCCATGCTTAACATGCGTCCCAGAGTTTTGGCGGCCAAAGGAGAACCCTTCAATTTAGGAAGTATTCTTCTACCAATATGTTCTAACTCAGGGTCATTGCTAGAACTCTCGGATCCAAACGCGCACAATTTAAAGAAATTCCAAAAGACAACATCATTTAGACCTGCTAATATAATGGGCTCAATTGTGCGCACCCCCATGGCAACCTTTGGACACCTAGTGCTGACCAGCATCGCACTTCCCTCTTGGACACTTCGGAAAGGTGCACAAAACCTCTTCCAACACTGCCCATTTTCCTTCAAAGCATCATCCCACATGTCATCAAGGACTATCAGTAACCTTTTATTGTTCACATGGTTATAGAGAGCATTCTGAAGAGAATCCAAATTATCAGTCCTTGTCTCCTTACCAGTACAGGATTGTATGACCTCTTTAGTTAACCTCTTCACATCAAAGTCATCCGAGACACAAATCCAAATTATAAGGTCAAAGTGAGACTTCACTCGTTTGTTGATGCATATATGTTGGGCCAAAGTAGTCTTTCCAACACCACCAATTCCAACTATTGGCAAAACAGGAAGGCTTGATGGTGCGCTTGTTGATGCATTGATTGAAATAGTTGCTCTCTTGCGTTTTGAAATTTTATTAGGTACATTGAGAAACCCCAGTATCTGCTCCAGCTCCTTGTCACGACCAAATATTTTTGTTTCATTTGGCAAAGAGGTGGTCTCTGGCCTGACTAATTTGTCAAAGCGGTGTGTAACTCCACGAAGCCCAATATTATCAAGCTGAACCGAAAGATGATTCAACCTAATCTGCACACCATTCAATTTGTTGAAGCTGCCTGGGACAACCGTATCAAAGAATTCAGTGAAAGGAGATTGACTTGTATCACCCTCTACTTGCACCTTCTTCTCGTACCATGTGAACTCGTCAAGAAGGTCCTCGGCCTCAGACACTGCATCCTTGAGATTTGGGAGGAGTTTGGCCACACCGTGTTCGTGGCTCCTCCACTCTGCTTTATTAATGAGGTCGTGCATTGCGGGAAGAGTATCCTTGAGAAGTTGCAGGCTACTCTCCAACTGCAATACACGATCCTGGAGACTTTGCTCCTCTGAGCCAGTCCATCTGGAGTGAAGAGATGAAATGGCAGATTTGGCCCACTGCCACGAAGTGACACATTCATTGAATCCACTGATGACCCCAATGGCAGCCGAAAAGCTCATGCTGATTGGAGTCTTGATATCTATTTTCGCCGTGCAAGCAAACAGTGGACACAATTAGCATTATGGGAGGAGTAATTTTTGAAGTCGTGAGTATACAACAAGTTGACTATAGTAATTATATTCTGCAGATACTTTTCCGCCAAAAATTCGCATAAAACGTCAGAAGAAACATCATGAAGTTGAAAGTAAAGTTATAAATTTGGATATTGCTTTTGCAATTACGGACAAGGATACTTTACGTTGAATAGATATCATGCACGGTTTACTCAATATATATGTCAGGAAATCTGTACTGCGATGTTCATGTGAGATTTATTCACGTACAGAACTGAACTGAGAAAATGAGCTTTGGGAGGAAACTATCTTCTCTTCTCTAGTTTTTTCCCTCTTTTTGTGAATTTGTTTATGCGATTCCAGAAGCAGTAGATGAAAAACTATCTTCTCTGTCTACATCACATCTTCATAATAGTGTTCTGCTTGTTCCTCTCTTCTCTAGTTCTGTCCCCACATCAACCTCGTCCCCGGGTTGAGAAAAGGTTTGTTGTGAGGTAATTTTATTTTTTTTTTTAGAAAAGGAGGTTATCCCCCGGCCAAGTAAAATTGTTGTGAGGTAAAATAGATGGCCGGATTCTACTTGTAACAACACATAGAGAAAAAAAGGTGTATGCTGAACGCAGGATAAGAAATCAAAGCAATAGAAGAAAGCAAGGTATGTTCAAGGGGGGCCGTGCTCACCTGGATCGATCAGTGCTGGTTGCTGTCGACGAGCGCTCTCTGTCAAATGCCGAGTCGCAGCAGGAGGAGGACAAAGAGGAGGGGGAGAGAAATGTTGGATGGGACTGAGGGTGGGGAGCCAGCGGCGCCTTTACTGAGTGAGTCTATGGCAGGCATCTCCACTTCCTTTAGGAAGCTTCCTTTCCACTGTGAGAGGTTCTTTCTGCATTTCATACGTGGTGAGAGGCCCTTTCTCACTTTTTTCCTAGAATACGCAGGAGAGCTTCATGTATTATATTAAGAAGGAAAAGTTTAGACATCCAGCATGTTAACAACCGAAAAAAGTGAAAAAGGAAAGAGCCTAAACTAAATAAAAGCACAAAAGCAGGGAACTGAACCGTTAATTTCCCACTACATTTGTCCATCCATCTTTTGTAAAAAGGAAACAAAGAGTCCCTGTTAGTTCGTTGCAGTTTGAGACTCAACAAGGAACTGTAAAGAGATCCAACTGTTTTCAGTACTCCCTCCGTTCACTTTTGTAAGTCGTTTCAGACAACTCAAAATAGGCTGTTTTGCATATTGTCTGAAATGTCTTTAAGGTCTTATAAAAGTGAACAGAGGGAGTAGTTACTGTTAAATACCTGAGTATGACTATACATCTTGAAGATGTGGAGCAAATGTGGTGCTCTGCTGGCGGAAAACAGAGGATGCTACCCAAAAGACGGTTCCCCGGTTGACCATACGAAAAGAAAAAACAAACGATTGTTGCAGTTTGAAACAATCAAAAGGAAAAAAGGAGTAGTCCGAATCCTGCTTCAAACCAACTAGTTTTTACCTTACTTCTGAAACCTCAAACATCAGCTCTGAAGTCCTCTTAACAAAAATGTGCACTAACAGGCTTCAGCTCTCAAGTCACACCGAGCACCACCACCAACATCTGTAGCACAAGCACATTCTCTGTTAGTGAGCATAAAGTTAAGTCCAATCAAACTGTTTCTTTCCTTCAAAAAAACACTTAAACTCACTATAAAATGGGCACCATTGTTTGTTGTGTTGCGATTAGAAATGCGAAAAGAAGAACAAGGTGCAAACCAAACTGTTTACTTAATTCTGAAGCTTGTTACTGCATCTGTACTGTAGTAACGCACATAACAAAACGCCGATTTAGCTTCAACCTTCCAAGCTAAACCAGCCAAGATACGAACGACGCCGGCGGTGGCCAGCTCCGGTGCCGCCCGAGACCCTAGACCTCCTCCACCCTGCCATCCTTGAGTCTGAACACCCCGGGGCCGACGGCACGCTGGTCGTCATAGTAGAGTTCGTCCTCAGATGTACTGATCAAGCCTGATATTGCAGCCATGGAAGTACTTCTGAAGCACGCCATGAACTGAACCGTTAATTTCCCACTACATAAGCAGCGACCAAAATTTGGGATCGATCGATCTTTTGTAAAATGGAAAAAAGCCCCAGTTAGTGTGTTGCAGTTTGAGATTCAACAATGGAACTCCAAGAAGATCCAACTGTTCTCTTCAGTTACTGATGATAACCGGGTATGTAAATACATCTTGAGAGATGTTCGGTAGTGCTCTGCTGGTGGAAAAACAGAGGATGGTACTACTCCTGCCTGTAGCAATGCAAATAGGAAGCCAAACAAACCGACGTCGACCATTTGAAAAATTAAGAACATCTTGACAGATGGTTGCAGTTTGAAACACTCACAAATTGTTTTCAGTACTCCTGAACCCCATGGCCGCATGCATCATTCCGATGCAGAGGCCGGGGGATAACCTCCTTTTCGAAAAAATAAAAGTACTCCTGAATCCCAGACACTTCAGAAAAAGTGCGGTGAGCCAGACACTTCAGAAAAAGTGCATCAACATGAGCAGCAGCACATCTACTTAAATAATAAAGAACATTTCCTTAGATAAGCTCTGCTCATTGTCCAAACTAATCCTAATTTACTCTCAAATGTATAACCCTGCATCTCAAAGTGCAGCTTCCCTGCCAGCCACTATCAGAACCAAAAACGGCATTTAGTTTAACTCTGTGGCAGTAAAAATGTGGCACCTGCAGCCTGCTTCAGCAAACTAGCTACTAGAAATCCTAATTTATTATGCTACCTGCTCCTTGTTGCATATCTTAAATTATATTTTGTTTCCCAAAGTTGTTTCTTTACTAGTTACTTTTTTTTCAAAAAGGGGGAGCTCCCCGGCCTCTGCATCAGAACGATGCATACGGCCAACTTAATTAATAAGCAAATAGGTTCAACACAAGTCTTGATGTCTCAAACAAAAGAACACAAAATGCAGTAATAACCAAAAAAATGGGCGAAAATGATTACTGACATCTAATGTTTGGCTCTGAACTTAAATCTGTTAGTTAACCTCACAAGGCAATAATTACTTACTAATATTGCTTGCCATCATCATAGCAAAAAAATAAGTCTGAGCCCTGCACACTGATTAAACTGTTCGCTCATAAAACTTAAAAGCATCCTAAAAGGGCCACCTTTTTTTGCGGTTCAGGGATCTGAGAGGCAAAAAGAAGAAGCTGAAATCAAACTGTTTCCTGAAAAAGAAGAAACTGAAAATCAAGCCGAACTGTTTCCTTAATTCACAAGGCTGTGTGCTGTAGTAATGCACATAATAATAAAGCACTTCACCCACACAAGCTATGAAACCAGTCACCATATCTATATATCATGGAATGGCAGGCGTGAACCACGTCGGCGGTGGCCAGTTACGGTACCGCCCAAGGCCCTCGACCTTCTTTCGGCTGAACATCCAGAAGCCACTGTAGTAGTGGTTGCGAGCATCCTGATCATCCCCAGTGTAGTAAACGCAGCCGGCCCTGAGCTCCGGGTGCTTGTTGACACGCAGAGGGAACCGTTCCCCCCGACAAACAACGATGCTTGGTCGATGTCGTCTGTCACCTTCCACTCCCCCCTGCCGGCGTCGAGGATCTGCACCTTGAAGGATGGCAATGTCTGCAGACCCGTGCCCTCCTTGACCACGACCATCAGCCGCCCGCCCGGGGCGGCCACGAGGTACTTGCGATGGTCCAAGTCGACCGGCAGTAGCAGCCTCGGTGCAACCACCGTGCTTGCGAACATGCCGGGAGTGTCGGTGTGGCGCTCCTCCCACGCTTGTACTTGGCCGGAGTATGTGATCGAGTAGAACCTGCCCTCGTGGTGGACAGCGTCCTCGACATCGTTGCGCCTGTGCCGCAGCCTCCAGGTGCCGGCCTCCGCCGTGGCGACGGGCTCAACACCGTCGGGCGGGAGAGCGAGCCTCCACGCACCGCTCCCCGCCATGGCGAAGGCCGCAACGCCGTGGCCTGGCCCCGTGGACCTGGCACCCGCAGGGTTTGGGTACGGGTTGAGCCACCCCATACCTTACCCATCCCCTCTAAGCTTACCCATCACCCTTACCGATACCTGTCAATGGGTATACTTTTTTTCCATACCCGTTATCCGACAGGGTAGATGGATACATGTGGGTAAAATTACCCATGTTTGCAAAGCTCGCTTTGAACAACTCATTGTCATAAAAACAATATAAATTATAATCTATAAACAACAATAGACTATAACAACAACACACATTTTTTTAAAACAACACATCATAAACAACAATATATTTAATAAACAACATCACTTTCTCATAAACAACAGATCAAAACATCAGCATATTGTCATGTATTTTGAGTTCACAAATTCATGACAAAGTGAAGAGATAATTTCGAGTTCATATGAATTTTATATGGGTACATGGGTACATGGGTATGGGTTATATGATCCCATACCCGTACCCACTCTACCCGATGGATTTAACATTTTCCTATTTATATACCCATGGATATATTTTTTGTCCCATACCCTTACCCTAATAGAGTTTTTACCTGCAGGATACGTGGGTAATGAGTACCCAGTGCCATCCCTACCGTGGTTAGCATGGCGATGGCCGCGGAGTCGGAGAGGACGACCTTGCGATAGAGAAATTGTCGCATCTCCTCGGCTCTCAATGTTATGGTTTCGTAGGGGTACGGCGACGGCCCCCTAAGGAACCACATCTTGGGGAAGGTGAAGTAGCTGCGCCCACGGTGGCATCCAGGCAGGGGATGGTGTCGACGGCCGGGAGTGTGCGCCGCTCGCCAGTGACCGGGTTGACGAGGCACAGCCAGCCCGGTCGTCGGCGGTGACGAGCCACCCGTAGCAAGAGGCCCGACCTTCGCATACGCTTGGGACGTGGTGGGTGTCTATACAGGCACATCCAATGCTTTGTACAAGGTCTTCACCAACGAGCTTGAAGCTCTGATGGCTTTCCAGGTTTAAGAACTAGATTTTGAATATTTTCGTTGACACTTTCACGTGAGCTTACCATTTTTTTGGTACTAGGTTAATTGGCGGCCGTATGATGCACGAGAGTGGGGGTTTGAGCTGAACGTGATGTGCAAGCGTGACCGATTCTCTACCGATGCATCCTGCCCATGATTTGTGTCTATGCCGTCGAGTACCACTTGCCACAGCGCGTTGCAGCACAATTTGGTAGGGCGCAACGTACACCACCAGGCGGTCTCATCGATACCGGTGGCTCCGCACTACTAGGGAAAAGCCTAGCAGCAGCGCGGGTTTTAGGCCTATCAGTAGCGCGGGGAGATGCGCTACTGATAAGGCGCTACAGCTAACGTATAGCAGTAGCGTGCCTCCGCCCACGCTACTGCTAAATCGACTTAGTAGTAGCGACTTTCCGGAGGAGCGCTACTGGTAATTAGTAGTAGCGCTTCTCCCTGCCCGCGCTGCTACTATTATTTCGTATTTTATTTCTTTTTTATTTCCTGTTGTATTCGTACACCTTTACACAAGTTTTCATACAACAGGAATTTAGAAATTGTTTTTACATCATAATGAGTTATTACATCACGAGGTGAAAGAATCGTGGACTAGTTTCAAGTGGATGGACATCCACTTGAAACTAATCCGCGGTTCTTTCACCCAATGATATAATAAATATCATCATCATCATCATCATATCATTAACAACTTATCATCATAATACATCATTGTCATATAACACCTCCTCAAGATCATCATTTTCATCAATGAGACATCACATAGCAAATTGGTCACTAGTCGTAATCACAAGTACTCCTCATCATCAACTCTAACACATTGTATCACATAATAAACATATTGTACCTCATAGGACCTACTACATTCTCTTAGGACCTACTATATTCTCCGTCCCAGACCCGATCCCGATCACGTTTTGATGCAAATTCCGCGGCAAACATGTTCTCTCCAAGAGGTCGGAAGGACAAGCCTCTAGGGTTTCCCCAAGCAGGACGTAGTGCGTTCGTGATTGTTTGTATGTGGAGGAGATTCTTGAACAGCACCTTGCCTGCGAGGAGCCACTTCGGCGGAGATCCATCGTCGGAGTCATCGATCACCAGAGGCGTCGTTTCCTCCTCAGAGATATCCAGTTTTCCAAGCGCCTCTTCCATCCGAGCCCTAGCCGAGCGAGGGGAGAGGGCGCCGTCGTCGTTCCGTCCCTTCCCACCAGGAGCCGAAGACATCGCCCCGTGGAACGCCGGTGCGCCTCGCCGATTGGATCGGCGTGCGCCGTGAAAGCCACCGAGCCCTAATCGCCGCCAGAGGGTTTTTAGGGTTTCAGGGAAAAGTACCGCTGTTTTGGTTGATGCTCTTTTGATCTTGGGCGATCGTGTAAAATGTATTCCCATTTATCTCGTATCCTTTGTAAGTCAATACAGTCGAAGATGGTCCCCTGGACAACGAGTACAACTCATCACAAACAGTGGTGTCACCTCTGAGACGTGTTTCCAACCAACTACTGAAAGTCCTGATGTGTTCACATGTAATCCAGTCGTCACACTGCTCCGGGTGTTTGGAGCGCAGACTGTTCTTGTGTTCATCGACATACGGTGTCACCAAGGTAGAGTTCTGTAGAACTGTGTAGTGTGCTTGAGACCAAGAATGCCCGTCCCTGCATATTATTGAGTCCGCTCCAAGCGTGCCTTTTCCAGTCAGTCTCCCCTCATACCGTGATTTAGGGAGACCTATCTTCTTAAGGCCAGGAATGAAGTCAACACAAAACCCAATGACATCCTCTGTTTGATGGCCCATGGAGATGCTTCCTTCTGGCCTAGCGCGGTTACGGACATATTTCTTTAGGACTCCCATGAACCTCTCAAAGGGGAACATATTGTGTAGAAATACGGGCCCCAGAATGACAATCTCGTCGACTAGATGAACTAGGACGTGCGTCATGATATTGAAGAAGGATGGTGGGAACACCAGCTCGAAACTGACAAAACATTGCGCCACATCACTCCTTAGCCTTGGTATGATTTCTGGATCGATCACCTTCTGAGAGATTGCATTGAGGAATGCACATAGCTTCACAATGGCTAATCGGACGTTTTCCGGTAGAAGCCCCCTCAATGCAACCGGAAGCAGTTGCGTCATAATCACGTGGCAGTCATGAGACTTTAGGTTCTGGAACTTTTTCTCTGGCATATTTATTATTCCCTTTATATTCGACGAGAAGCCAGTCGGGACCTTCATACTGAGCAGGCATTCAAAGAAGATTTCTTTCTCTTCTTTCGTAAGAGCGTAGCTGGCAGGACCTTCATACTGCTTCGGAGGCATGCCGTCTTTTTCGTGCAAACGTTGCAGGTCCTCCCGTGCCTCAGGTGTATCTTTTGTCTTCCCATACACGCCCAAGAAGCCTAGCAGGTTCACGCAAAGGTTCTTCGTCACGTGCATCACGTCGATTGAAGAGCGGACCTCTAGCTCTTTCCAGTAGGGTAGGTCCCAAAATATAGATTTTTTCTTCCACATGGGTGCGTGTCCCTCAGCGTCATTCGGAACAGCTAGTCCGCCGGGACCCTTTCCAAAGATTACGTGTAAATCATTGACTATAGCAAGTACGCGATCACCGGTACGCATGGCGGGCTTCTTCCGGTGATCTGCCTCCCCTTTGAAATGCTTGCCTTTCTTTCGACATTGATGGTTGGTCGGAAGAAATCGACGATGGCCCAGGTACACATTCTTCCTGCATTTTTCCAGGTATATACTTTCAGTGTCATCTAAACAGTGCGTGCATGTGTGGTATCCCTTGTTTCTCTGTCCTGAAAGGTTACTGAGAGCGGGCCAATCGTTGATGGTTACAAACAGCAACGCGTGCAGGTTAAATTCCTCCTGTTTGTGCTCATCCCACGTACGTACACCGTTTCCATTCCACAGCTGTAAAAGTTCTTCAACTAATGGCCTTAGGTACACATCAATGTCGTTGCCGGGTTGCTTAGGGCCTTGGATGAGAACTGGCATCATAATGAACTTCCGCTTCATGCACATCCAAGGAGGAAGGTTATACATACATAGAGTCACGGGCCAGGTGCTGTGATTGCTGCCCTGCTCCCCGAAAGGATTAATGCCATCCGCGCTTAAACCAAACCATACGTTCCTTGGGTCAGCTGCAAACTCAGCCCAGTACTTTCTCTCGATTTTTCTCCACTGCGACCCGTCAGCGGGTGCTCTCAACTTCCCGTCTTTCTTACGGTCCTCACTATGCCATCGCATCAACTTGGCATGCTCTTCGTTTCTGAACAGACGTTTCAACCGTGGTATTATAGGAGCATACCACATCACCTTCGCAGGAACCCTCTTCCTGGGGGGCTCGCCGTCAACATCACCAGGGTCATCTCGTCTGATCTTATACCGCAATGCACCGCATACCGGGCATGCGTTCAGATCCTTGTATGCACCGCGGTAGAGGATGCAGTCATTAGGGCATGCATGTATCTTCTGCACCTCCAATCCTAGAGGGCATACGACCTTCTTTGCTGCGTATGTACTGAGGGGCAATTCGTTATCCTTTGGAAGCTTCTTCTTCAATATTTTTAATAGCTTCTCAAATCCTTTGTCAGGCACAGCATTCTCTGCCTTCCACTGCAGCAATTCCAGTACGGTACCGAGCTTTGTGTTGCCAACTTCGCAATTGGGGTACAACCCTTTTTTGTGATCCTCTAACATGCGATCGAATTTCAGCTTCTCCTTTTGACTTTCGCATTGCGTCCTTGCATCGACAATGACCCGACGGAGATCATCATCATCGGGCACTGGTTCCTCTTGATCTTCAACAGCTTCCCCCGTTGCAGCATCATTGGGCACATCGTCTGGTTCCTCTTGATCTTCAGCAGCTTCCCCCGTTGCAGCATCACCGTATTCAGGGGGCACATAGTTGTCATCGTCCTCTTCTTCTTCGCCGTCTTCCATCATAACCCCTAATTCTCCGTGCCTCGTCCAAACATTATAGTGTGGCATGAAACCCTTGTAAAGCAGGTGGGTGTGAAGGATTTTCCGGTCAGAGTAAGACTTCGTATTCCCACATTTAGGGCATGGACAACACATAAAACCATTCTGCTTGTTTGCCTCAGCCACTTCGAGAAAATCATGCACGCCCTTAATGTACTCGGAGGTGTGTCTGTCACCATACATCCATTGCCGGTTCATTTGCGTGCATTATATATAATTAAGTGTGTCAAAAACCATTACAGAACATCATGAATAGATAATTAAGTGACCAAATTAATAGAAGTTCATCATCACATTAAAACCAAAGTACATATATAGTTCTCATCTAACAATATATAGCTCTCCAGAGCATCTAATTAATTAAACCATACATTGAAACTATGTAAAATATTTCAATGCGAAAACAAATGCGATCATTATCGCAACCAATGTAAGAATTGATCCAACGGCATAATGATACCAAGCCTCGGTATGAATGGCATATTTTCTAATCTTTCTAATCTTCAAGCGCATTGCATCCATCTTGATCTTGTGATCATCGACGACATCCGCAACATGCAACTCCAATATCATCTTCTCCTCCTCAATTTTTTTCAAGAAATTGTTTTCTTCTTCAACTATTTTAACCTCTCGACAATAGGGTCGGTTGGAATTTCCGGTTCACACACCTCCTAGATAAATAAAATCTATGTCACGTTGGTCGGCATAATTTTCATAAACAATAAATGAACCAATAGTTATAAAGATAATATATACCACATCCGAATCATAGACAGGACGAGGACCGACGGGGGCGGATACCAAAACCATCGCACTATATAATAACAAGCAATAAAATAGTAAGAAAATCAGACAAGTATCTATCTAAAGTAATAATTTTTTCTTTCAGAAAGAAGATAAGAACAAGAGGCTCACCACGGTGGTGCCGGCGACGAGATCGGCGCGGGCGATCGATGGCGGTGAAGACGGGAATGGGACGTGACGGGCCGCTAAACCTAGACAAATCTCGAGGAAAATGGAGTTTTGAGGTCGAGCTTCGAGAGGAGAAAGCTTAACTAGTGTGGCTCGGGCATTACATCGAACACCTCATGTGCATAGGAGGTGAGCTAGAGCACCACAAAGCCCTCCCCTCGCCGGCCAGAGAAAAACAGAGCAGTGGAGTGCTCTGCTCGCGGGCGAGGGGTATATATATAGGCACCTCATTGGTCCCGGTTCGTGGCATGAATCGGGACTAAAGGGCAGCCTGTGGTCCCGGTTCAAGCCACCAACCGGGACCAATGGTGGTGGGCCAGGAGCGAGGCCCATTGGTCCCGGTTCGTCCCACCAACCGGGACCAAAGGGGCCAGACGAACTGGGACCAATGCCCCCATTGGTCCCGGTTCTGGACTGAACCGGGACTAATGGCCTGACCCGGCCTGAACCAAAGCCCTCTTTTCTACTAGTGCATGTAAATCCATGTAGAGAAACGCTTAACCCCAAAAGTAAGTGCCACTATGAAAATCCTAACGCTAGTCATACTGAATTAAATGGACGTTGTGGGAATTGGCCTAAGGATTGGGTTTGATTCCATGGCATCATCACCATCTGTCTCCTTGACGTCCGCACCAATGTCTCAGAGCCTAAGGATTGGGTTTGATTCGCAAGCAGGCCGCACCTTCCAGAATTGTTCTGGAAGGGCAGGAGGGGGAACTTCAGCAAGTGCCTCGTGTAACGTCTGGCGTCCGAATAAAGCGCAGATCGTTGTGGTTTCTCACCTGGAAGAACAGGGCATGGTTGATGTCTTGATGAGATCCATAAAGATGCATCCGGCGGACCAAACGTTGATGGCGGCGGAGTAGTCGATGGAATTGAGCAGCAACTCCGGGGAAGGTACTACCGGGTTACCACGTACTCTGTAATCATGTCCTTGTCCGACGATGGCCGTGACAGACCAAAGTGGCAGATCGTGAGGTCGCAGTAGGCGTTGGGCAGCATGTTGAGAGAATTCATAGTAGTGGGGATCAACTTCTTAAGAATATAATTTCTTATTTTACTATTAACAATTATTATTATGGACTCCGACTCTTCTTTTTTCTGACAATTAAATGCTATTATCAACTTCTTAAGAATATAGGCTCAAATGCTATTCCTGATCATGGACAGGCAACAGATGCAGTTTATGATGCTAAAGCTCAAAGACCAGCAGCTTTCTTTTGTAGCAGACAACTCAACTCCGTGCCTCTGCAAGTTCCAGTCCTACATCAGTATGCATATATCCTGAGAAAAGTGCACTTGAGTAAGAGTCGTGCTTTGTCTTGGTTTGCAGCAGGGTTTTGTGTTTGTCTTGCATTGTGCTTGTTTCAAACTGCAACCAGGTTGCAGTTTGAAACAAGCACAATGCAAGACAAACACAAAACCCTGCTGCAAACCAAATGCATCACAGCAATAAATTCCTTTCGAAATAAACAATCATAATTACTGCGCTCTTCTGTTTTAGTTCATCCAGAAACCTCACAAGGCAATAGTCAAGTGATAATCTTGGTTGCAATCAACTGTTTCCTTAATTCAGAATCCTGTTACTGCAACTGTACTCTAGTAATGCAACATAATAAAACTACTTAACCCACCCCCAAAAGCTATGAAATCATTCACTGTATCCATCATCATGGGATGGAAGGAATGAACCATGCCGGGGGCGGCCAGCTCCGGTGCCATCCGAGGCCATCGATCTTCTCTGTTCTGCGGTCCTTGAGGCTGAACAGCCTGACGCCATTGCGTGCATCCTTGCACGGCCCCAGATCATCCTCATCCTTGGTGTAGTAGTAGATGCAGCCGGACTTGAGCTGCGGGTGCTCCCTCGTCGACACGCACAGCGAACCGTTCACCGCAACGAACAGCGCGGTGTCGCCGATGTCATCCGTCTCCTTCCACCCCTCCCTGCCGGCGTCGAGGACCTGCACCTTGAAGGACGGCGACGTCCGTCGACCCGTGGCCTCCTTGAGCACGACCGTCAGCGGCCCTCCAAGTCCCTGCCCCGCCACGAGGTACTTGCGGTGCTCCATGTCGGCTGGCAGCAGCAGGCTCGGCGCGATCACCACGCTCGCGAACACGCCAGGGGCGCCGGCGTCGCGCTCCACCCACGTTTCCACTTGGCCGGAGTATGTGATGGAGTAGAACCTGCCCTCGTGGTGGACGGCGTCCTCGACGGCATTGCGCCAGTGCCACGAGCCGGCCTCGGACGTGGCAACCGGCTCGACCCCGTCGCGCGGGGGCGCCAACCTCCACGCACCGCCCCCCGCCGTGGCGAAGGCCGCGACGCCGTACTCCGGCCCCGTGATCAGCATGGCCACGTCCGCGGAGTCGGAGAGGACGACCTTGCGGTAGAGCGCGTGGCGCACCCTCTCGGCGGTGTACGTCATGGTGCCGTAGGGGTACGGCGGGGGTCCCCTGAGGAACCACATGACGTTGACGGTGAAGTGGTGGCGCCCGCCGTGCGCGCAGATGTGGGGGATGGTGTCGATGGCCGGGAGCGCGCGGCGCTCGCCGGTGAACGGGTTGACGAGGTGCATCCGGGCCCGGTCGTCGGCGGTGACGAGCCACCCGCGGGAGGAGGAGGAGCCGAGGACGGCGTGGCCGGGCCCCGGGGCGCGCACGGCTACGGCGCGGCGGTAGGCGAGGGAGAAGAGAGCGGCGGTCTCCGGGGCGTCGCCGGGCAGGAGGAGACAAGGCGGCTCCGGCTTGAATGCGTCCCGCGAGGTGCGGAAGACGGCGGCGAAGGTGAGGCGGTCTAGGAGGCTGAGGCGGGCGTGGATGTTGGCTAGCATATCCACGGGGAGGCTGGCGACGGGAGCCGGGGCCGGGGCGGCGGCGGCGGCGGCGGCGGCCTTCTTTCGGTGTCGCTTTCGCCCCATGGCCTATGAAATCGGAACCGATTTGGAGATAAAAAAGAAGTTTTTATGAAGCCCTGGAGTAGTACCCCCCCAGGCCATGTCGAAGTCGGATTAGGGCCGGGCTTAACAAAGCCTGCTATGAAAATCCGAGCCCACCCCTGCCCAGGTGTCAAAAACAAAATTTAAGAGTATCATTCCTATCTAATTTAATCAGTCATCCCTCAAAAAAAATTCTAATTTAATCATTGTCTCAAAAAGATTGTATACTAATTTCTGAGAAATATCAATTTTCCCTACCCATTTAGACTTTTCATGGGCCTGAAAGAAAATTAACCGCAAGCCTGATTAGGATGTCCGGCTTTTGCGCTCGGCCCATTGGGTTAGGCTTTTCATGCGTAGGTTTTTCTCTGGGCCATCTTCCACAATTTTTGGCAGGTGGTTTTGCTGAGGTGGACATATGTTTCTAGTCATTGATGTCTGCCTCAGGGCGGCCATGGGCAAAAAGCGCAATCAGGTTGCCCCGGGCCTCTCCCAAGTCCATGTGCCAGGCGAACTTTAGGAGTCGAGTCATAGCCGTGCACCATGTCAAGACCTAGTTGCGCGTCGCCCCTAGAGGCACCGCATAGCTGGGAGCCCCATTGGGACAAGCCTAGGGCCGCACAAGCCAGCTTCACCGCCATACCGAAGAGCGCTACCTCAGTGGTAGTCGAGGACCAGAGTCATTGCAAGCTCTTCCACGCCGTGAGGAGCGGTGAGGTTGGAGCGGGCATTGCCACGCCGCGAGAAGCGGTGAAGTCAGGGCAGACATTGCCATCCAATGAGGAGCGGTGATGTAGGCGCTGCAGGTGATTTGCAAGTTATATGCTGCACACTGCAATAAATCCCTTTTGAAACAATCTATGCTCCTGGAAAACAAGTGCAGCTTGCTATTAGCTTGGTTGCAGTACGGAATAAAATAATTATGACTACTGACATCTACTGTTTGGCTCTGAACCTCAACCTGTTAGTTAATCCAACCTCACAGCACAATAATTACTTACTAGCATTGGTTGCAATCATCATAGCATAAAATTAAGTCTGAGCCCTGCCCACTGATTAAACTGTTCCCTCCGAAAACTTAAAAGCAACCTAAAAGGGCCACATTTGTTTGTTGTGCCGCAATATGAAAGGCGAAAAGAACAAGCTGAAAATCAAACTGCTGTTTCCTGAGTTCTGAAGCCTTTTTACTGAAAAACAAACAGAACTGTTTCCTTAATTCAGAAGCCTGTTACGGCATCTCTCCTGTAGTAATGCACATAATAAAGTACTTAACCCACCCAAGCTATGAAACAAGTCACCATATCTGTCATGGAATGGAAGGCGTGAACCACGTCGGCGGTGGCCAGCTACAGTAGTACCGCCAAAGGCCCTCGACCTTCTCCCAGCTGCCATCCTTGAGGCTAAAAACTCCCCCTCCCCCTTGCGTCGCCTCCCCCTAGGCGACGCCAGGGGCCCCTGAACCCTAGCACCGCTGGCCGCCCCTTGCGCCTCCTCCTGCCGCTGCTGCCACCGGCGTGGGCCGCGGTGGCGGCAGGCCCGGCGCCGAAGGCACCTAGGCGGGTGGATGCTGCGGGATCTCATCTGAGGCGGCAGGGGCGACACCTCTCGTGGGAGTCCGAAGGCAACGGTTAGGGCGGCGACCCCATGCCGTGTTGCGGTGGCCGAAGCACCATGGCCGGCAGAGCGGCGGCTCTGAGATGGACGGTGGTGGCGGCAGCGCCCCATCCGGCGGGGTTGGTTGATCTGTGCGGAGATGGTGACGGCGGTGGCTGCGGATCGTACGCCCTGATTGGATCCGCCGCGGGGTGGCCATCCGTCGACTGACGGCGCGTGGATGGACCGGTGAGGAGATGACGGATCTCCGCCGGAATAGCGACGGCGGCGTACGTCTTCGTGGCGAGGCTCCGCTCGGTTTCAGCCAGCCGCGAGATCGGGACAACGTGGCTTCCGGTGAAAATCGCGCCTGACTGCGGTCATGGCAGACGATGGCGGCGTCTCGGACGTCGTTCCCTTCTCGAGGCATCGTCGTTGCAGGTCACGTCAACCTGATCGGGAGGTTCCGGGGGAAACCCTAGATCTGGATCTACCGGATCGGACGATGACGACATTTTCGGTGTCGTTTCCCTCCTGGGGGCATCGTTTTGGAGCAAGTGCTGGCTGGAGGGGACAAGAGGATGAGCGGTGCTTCATCTTGCCCATTGATGACGGCGGATCTCGGTGGCGTGGCGCAGTGGAGACTCGGCGCCCAATGCGCGGAAATGGACTCGCGCAGGAGGAGGTAGTTGTCTGGTGTCATGGTGGCGTCCATGGCAAAGAGGCCGGACAAGGTAGAAGCCTCAATATTTGCTCTGAAGACGGACTTGTGGAAGATGGCGGCAACGACACATGTGAGTGCGTTAGACCGGTTTGTGCCCCAGACCTGGTATGTGGCTCCGCTGGGGCTTCCGGATTTTGATGATAGGATTAGGTGAGAAGTCTAGGTATTTGGCCCAGCTTGCACCCCTTCATCGTATGGATAAGATTTTCTTTTTTCGAAAATGAGGTTATCCCCCGGCCTCTGCATTCATATGGATCGGAGTAGCGGCTGATGTTGCCAAGATGGCGGATCCAATTATATTGTTGTAATACTTTGTAAGGTCCTTGAGAATAATCATTAAACTGGCCGCATGCATCTCCTAGATGCAGAGGCTGGGGTCATCCTCCTTTTGTAAAAATAATCCTTGAGGCTGAACATGCCGATGCAATTGTAGTAGCGGTCATGAGCATCCTGATCATCCTCAGTGTAGTAGACGCAGCTGGCCCTGAGCTCCGGGTGCTTCCTCGTGGACACGTAGAGGGAACTGTTCCCCCCTGACGAACAGCGCGGCTTCGCCGATGTCGTCTGTCACCTTCCACTCCTCGCTGCCGGAGTCAAGGACCTGCACCTTGAAGGACGGCGATGTCCGCCCACCTGTGGTCTCTTTGAGCACAGCCATGAGCTGTCACCCAGAGCTGCCATAAGGTAGTTGCGGTGGTCCGAGTCCGCCGGTAGCCGCAGCCTCGGTGCGATCACCGCGCTCGCGAACAGGCTAGGGGCGTAGGCGTTGCGCTCCTCCCATGCCTCCACTTGGCCGGAGTATGTGATCGAGTAGAACCTGCCCTGATGGTGGATGGCATTGCACCAGTGCCGCAGCCTCCACGGGCCGTGGCGACGGGCTCAACACCATCGTCCGGGAGTGCCAGCCTCCACACACCATCCCCCGCCATGGCAAAGGCCGCAGCACCGTAATCCGGCCGTGTGATTAGCATGGCGATGGTGGCGAAGTTTGAACGTCATGGTGCCATAGGCGTACGGCGGCGGCCCCCTAAGGAACCACATCTTGTGGATGTTGAACGTGATATAACGTGTGTGTGTGTGTATATGTAACCTCTAGTCCGATTCTCTAGGGAGACCGCATCTTGCGCCCCACGCACCTGCGTGTGCTGATACGTGGGCAGCCTCCTCTGCATATGTACACTTGATTGAGATCAATGTAACATGTGGGAGTTCAGTAATCTTCATGGTAATCAGAGCCTAGTTCTCATTTCTACCTCTCCTTCCCTCAGCGACGACGACGCCGCCGCCGCCGCAGCTGCCGGCGGCTCCTCTCCTTCTCTCAACCCCGACTCCTCTCCTTCTCTCAGCCCCATGCCTCGCGCTCCCATCAGCCCACCCCAGCAGGACTCCCCAGATGGCGTGCGTGCCCTTCCCGTTTCCCGGTTCGTCTCCGGAGCCACACGCACCCTCCCTTCCCAGATCCCTACCCAAATCCCTTGGCGATTTCCCCATCACCTAGTTCATCCCCTACAAGCTTGACCCTGCCGAGAATAACTACTCTCGTTCGCGTTGTTACATGATCTTCTTCCTCACCAGCTTCCATGCTCGCGATCACATCGACCAGGAGGTGGATCTCGCCACTGTCGATGACGCTTGGCGGGCTGCGGACGTCGAGATCATTCTCTGGATGCACGCCACCGTCTGCCCCGATCTCGTCGACGTCACCATGGACAACAGTACGTCCGCCTACGCCGCCTGGCACGCCATCCGCCTGTTCTTCCTAGACAATCAGGCGGCGCAGCCCCTGCACCTGAGCAAGGAGTTTCGCACCACTGTTCGTGGGGACATGACCATCGCCTTCTACTGTGCCCGCCTTAAGCGTCTTGCTGACGCCCTTGAGGATCTGGGCGAGCCCGTCTCGGATCGGGCGCTCACTGAACAGATGGTGGACGGGCTGGGGAAGAAATTCGAGGTACAGGCCGAGATCTTCCAATCTCTTGACCCCTTCAACAAGTTCGCGCAGGCTCGTGGGTGCCTCCAGCTTGCCGAAGCTGCCATCGACAAGAAGGCGCGCACTGAGAGCGTGCAGGAACTCACGGTCCAGAATGACCGCGGACAAGGCCGCGGCGGTGACCGTGGCGGCGAGCGCGGTGACCATGGCCAGGGCGGCCAAACTGGCAGGCGCGGCGGCGGTCAGCCCAGTGACCACCGCGGCGGCTATGGAGGGGGTGGCGGCACCCGCGACCGTGGAGGTGGACGCACCGAAAGCAGCGGGTGCGGCGGCCAAACCCAGCAGCCCTGGCCGGGGTACTTTGCGCCTTGGGGCGCCCCGTTCCCTCCTCCAGCCCGCGCGGCATGGGTGCCGCCCAATTCAGCCGGGGTGCTCAGCCCCCGGCCTGGTGTCCAGACCCAGGCGTATCCGGTCATGTACTCCGGGATGACGCCGCCTTCTTCTGCGCCGATCTACTCCGCTCCGTCGGCTCCGCCCTACTCATGGGATCAGCCTTCCCTTCTCCAGGCCGCCCTCAGGCACGGCCCGCCCTAGTAGCCACCGCAGGAGTGGTACATGGAAACCGGAGCGACATCGCACATCACCGGGCAGCTAGCAGGGTAACTTGACCTCATCTCCTTCCTCGTTACGGCATTTACATGGACATATTATTGTTGGCAATGGATCCAAACTTCCAATAATTGCAAGTGGCTCCACCTCCCTCCCTCCCTCCCTCCTCTTCGGTCCAATAGTTCAAGCGAGCTCTACCCCTTCCATGGCTCACGCGGCGCTTCTCCGACGGCTCTCCAGGTTGCTCTGGGTGATCTATGGCATCGGCGGCTTGGCCATCCCAGCGCATCTTCGGTGCCTCATTTACATTTAGACTTTCTTCGTCCATGTAATAATGCCACTAGTGCTCGCCCCCTCCCCCATATGTGATGCATGCCAACGTGGTCGGCAGCCACGCCTCCCATTTCCCCACTCCACTACTTGTACCACTGCTCCCTTTCAACTCATTCGTTGCGATATATCATCTCCCATGATCACACAGGGCATAAACTTAAATGAGATACCTGCAGTTGGTTTTTTCATGTCCCTGACAGACCTGACCATGGGCAAATAGCTCCCATGCGACATCTTTGAGTTGAATTATCTCTCATGCGGCGTCGTTGGTTGTAATGGCTCTCACGCGACGTCTCCCAGCGCAGAAATAGCTCAAGCAAGACAACCCGTTTACGCGGCTAGTTGGCTGTTAGTTAGGCTGAGGTTTGGTTAGGACACCGGGGGTTATGTGCTCTGACTGGTGGGGTCCACCTAGGGCCACGTAGTCAAGAGTCAACCGTCCACGACTCGACCGGTGACTGTGTGACCGTGCTCGACTCGCCCGTGCTGGACTGGGCGAGCGGCGCCGCCGTAAGCATCTTCTCCGGCAGCGCTTTCTTCTCCGCGGTGGTGGAGCGCATTTCTCGGTAGCGGCAGAGCTATTGCGAGTGAGCCCGAAACCCTAGTCCCACTCCCCAGAATTTTGGGGGATCTGTGGCCTCATGCTGCCCCTCTGTTTCTTGGCGATTTAGAATCTCGATTGGATCCGGGGGCTGTTTCTTCTCCGCGGCCCGCCCGGTGGTGGAGCGCCTTTCTCGGCAGCGGCTATTGCGAGTGAGTATTTTCCAAACTCTAGTCCCATTCCCCAGAATTTTGGATAAATCTGTGGCCTCATGCTGCCCCTGTTTCTTGGCATTTTAGAATCTCGATTGGATAGGAGCGCGGGGGCTGAATGAGATGGAGCGAGGAGACAGTGCTTCAAATCGGTAATGCCGCCCTCTTTTCTATTTTAGCTGTTATCGAACTCGATTTGGTAGTGACTGTCGCTTACACTACTGTCGCTGCCTGCCATTGACAAAACAAGGGAGGTTCAGGTTCTGCCACCACATTCACAATTATAGTGGAATTTTTTCCCTGTAAAGCCAAGCTCAGTGATGGCAGTGTCCAAGACATTGATAGAGATACCACCGTGAGGTTGGATGTCGAATTTGCAGATGTTGATCCCCAGGAATTGGAGAGCATGAAGGAGAAGGCCGTGGGCAATTTGGTGGAGAGAATTGGGGAGAGTATTGTTTGGGGTCCAGAACAAGAGGTATCTCTGCACCGTTTCGATAACTATAATGGTGAATATGTGAGAATTGAAGATGGAGAATCCATGGTTGCTGAAATTGATCAGCAAGAAGGGTGGGCAAGCAAACAAGTAACATTTTATGCTGAGCTAATTGATCTGCAAACTCATTCCAGAGTTGGTTATGTGCCATCAAAGATGGCTGCACAGGTGGAAGATAATGAGTGGGTTTCACAAAAGAAGATGTTGGCATTGTTGACTGAACCGACTGTAGTAGCTGAAGATACAGGGATTGATGCAGATGGAGAGGAGGGAACCCATGGTGCTAGGAAGATTGTTGTTGACTGGAATGTAGTAGAGTTGAATAAAAAAACAGATTTGGTCATTACACCAATATCTGACATTGATATGGCCGAAATGTTTGGCATTCAAGTTGATGACAAAGATAAGGAGAAGGATGACAGTTCTTTGCCTACTGATGGTAACACATGCCCTAGAAATGCAAATGAGGATGAAGAAGAGCTTATGAGAGAGGCTGCAGATGATGTGGATGATGCAGATGATAATGAGCTGGTTTGTTTGTATGACAAAGAGAACCCAGTTATTGAGGTGGGAAAGTTGTGGCCAAGCATGAAGGAGTTTAGGATGTCTTTCAGGACCTATGCAGTGAAAAAAGAGTTTGATGCCAAGACTATGTGGACTGATCGAAAGAAATTTTATGCTCGGTGCAAAGGTTATGATGGTGGTGGCAATCCTTGCAAATGGTACTTGTCTGCCAGACTACAACCTGATGGAAGTATAGTAAGGGTAAATCAAATACCACACCAGCATACATGTATGACCACTTCACAGAGAGTTTCAAAGATGACATCACATCTTTGGGTTACAGAGAAGATTACTCCTATTTTAGCCAAGACTCCAAACACTACTGCAAAGAGGCTTAAAGTTGACTTGGAGAAGTTGTACCCCATCTAGCTGCAATATACCACAGTGTGGAAAGCAAAACAAAGGGCCATGAAATCATTGTATGGTGACTGGGCAAATACATTTAGGATGTTGTATAGTTTTAAAGCAGAGGTGGAGAAGAGGTCACCTGGAAGTGTGGTGGAGATAGATACAGAGGTAACAGAGGATGGCAAGGTTTTATTCAGCAAGTTTTTTATGTGTTTGAAGCCTTGCATAGATGGATTCAAAGCAGGTTGTCGTCCATATTTGAGCATAGACTCATCTTTTTTGACTGGAAAGTGGAATGGTCAGTTGGCTGCATGCAATGCTCTAGATGGACACAACTAGATGTTTCCAATTGCAATAGGAATGTTTCAATCAGAGACAGAGGCATCATGGATATGGTTCATGATGCAACTGAAAAGATGCATAGGGCCAGTTTCTCCTTTGGCCATCCACACAGATGCATGTAAAGGGTTGGAAAATGCAGTAAAAAATGTTTTCCCCCATGCTGAGCAGAGGGAGTGCTTTGGACATATGTGGGTGAATCTGATAAAAAAATTCAGAGGAGATGAATTTGGGCGCATGTGGCCAGCAGCAAGATCCTACACCAAACAGACACATTCCTATCACCTTGGTAAGATATTGGCATCATGTAGTGATAATGAATTTGCTTCATGGTTGAACACACACCATTCTCTGTTGTGGTATAGATCAGGTTTTAATACTGCCATAAAATGTGATCATATCAATAACAACTTGGCAGAAAGTTTTAACAACAAAGTGAAGGATTTGAAAGACTTGCATGTGCATGACATGGTGGACCAAATAAGGATCATGATCATGCGTTTGTGGGAGTTGAGAGGAAAAATTGCTAATATTTTGGAAGGGGACAAGCTTCCAGCAGTGGTACAACAGGTGGTCAACAGGAGTAGAAATCTTTCACATCTATCTGTTGAGAAATCTTCCTTGTGGGGTGCTGAAGTTAGAGATACAAAGAGTGGCAAGAGGCATGTGGTAAATACTGAGTTGCATGAGTGCACTTGCCAAGAGTGGCAACACACTGGAAAACCATGTGAGCATTCCATACTTTTTTTGGCATCTAAACCCAGGTTAAATATGCACCCATATTTGCATGAGTATTATTCAGTACAAAAATTCAAAGCTGCATATGCAAGTCCAATTCCTGCACTGACTGACCAATCTCAGTGGCCTGAGGTGGAAATAGAATTTACCTTGTGTCCCCCTGTCACTAGAAGAAAGGCTGGGAGGCCAAAATAGAGCAGATTCAAAGCTTGGTTTGAGAAAGGTGCTTGTAGTAAGAAGGGGAAAAAGGAAAAGGAAAAGAATGATAAGCCCAAAAGGGCTCAAAAAGGTAACCAAAATAGGTGCAAGTTGTGTGAGGTACTTGGGCACAGAGTTGGTTCATCCAAATGCATCTACACTCCTCAGAGGCCAAAGTATATTTATGTTACTGTTTTTGCAAGTTTTTGATTTTGCTAGTTGTTCTAGTATCTAACCAAGTGAAATGCTTTATTTTTTAGGAGGAAGCGTGCAGAAAAAGCCCCACCTCTTGTTGTTGAACAGTGCTGGCCAGTGAAAAAAGCAAGACTCAATGGTTTTAGAAGGAAGAGCACTAAGCAGATAATGTTTGGTGACAAAGATATGGAGCAAACTGAAACTGTTACTGCTGAACATGAGCTAAGTGTTTCTGTTTTGGACGATGTGATGCATACTGAATCTGTTTTGCAGGCGCTAGGGCAATCTGAAACTGTTGCAGATGAAGCAACTGTTGTGCTGCCATGCGAATCTGCTTTGACAGCTATGTTGCCATGTTTGGAGGTTGTGCTGCCAAGTGTTGAGTTGCAAACTGAAGTAGTTGAACAATGTGTGCCATCTACTCAAGCTACAGAAGTGCAAACTAAAGAAGTGGGACATGGTGAGGGGCAAAAGTTGAGGGGGCCTAGTGGAGTTGGCAAGAAAACCAAGGGGCCAAAAAGCAAGAGCATCAACATCAACAAACTATGCGCCGTGGAACCAAACGGTGGAAAAAAGGAGAAGAAATCGAGTGGTAGAAAGAAGCAAAAGAAATAGAGTCAAAATCATTCAAATTTGATGTGAAAACTTATGTTTGTTGTCATTTGATGTGAAAACTTATGTTCTTTCATGTGAAAACTTATGTGCTATGATGTTGATTTGACTTGAAATAAAATTCAAATTTGAACCGACATTCAAATTTGAACCTATCTCCAATATTTTTGGAGTTCATTTGTTTGTTCTGTGATGTTGCATTGTTTTATGTACTACTATGCACTTTATAGTTCATCAATCCAACCCTTTTTGTGAAGTCCAACTCATAGTCACTGAAAATGTTGTCCAAACAGGCTCCAAAGTAAGGGAAAACGACCCCATTTCTAAGCAAGTTCTTTTCAACCTTCTCAAAATCACAAAAAAAGATTTTCTTAGCTTATATTATACCTATATAGGATCAATACGAAGTCTCACCTTTTTTTGAATAAGTATTCATATTATTAATTTATTTTTGAAAAACACCCTTTAATACAAAGTCAGCAATAAAACAAGTTTAAAAATTTAAAATGCAAAAATAACTTCAGATCCTCCTTAGTCACTCCAAAATGAAGCTAAGGTGAGGTTTTTGATTTTTTGCATTTTCAAAACCTCAAACCCTCTTCTCACTCCTTTGAACTCTATGCAACCTCAGTCAAGATAGTCCAATTTGTGAAGGTTTTTTCATGCAAAGATCATTAGATCAAGTTTATCATTTTATATCATAACTATGTAACATAACAAAAGACTATATGCGCAGGTTTTTCATTTTTTAGATTTTTTTTTTTGAATTAGTTATACACATTTGAATGTTCGGTCAAACCTTTCAAAACCCCGTTGATTGCCTCCAAAACCCATGTAACCCTAGCGCCAAATGTCCACCGTCGATCTAACCCTAACGCCAAACTGCGGCCGTCGGATAGGCCTTCTAGAAGGATTCCGCGGGGGCGATCCGTGGGAGCCCTGATTCTCCAATCTGATTGGCCACCGTTTTTTTCTCTGACGAACAGATAACGTTGAGCGGGGGAGCATCTCAGTGACTGTTGGGCCGAGCGGATCGGGCCCGGCAGAGCCTGGCGTGCGTGCGCACGGCCGTCGAGAGGGGGGGATGGGCTGCATGCGAGAGGGTCACTGACATGTGGGCCATCCCTGTCCCATGCATGCCATGCAACGGCGTCGCAGCCTAGCTATTCTGTGCTCGTGAACGCTGGGACACAGCCTAGCCCTTTGCATGCGGGCTTGCATGCACGCATCGACGCAGTAAAGCAGCGGCAGGGGCGCAGCGTATAGGTATGTCGCATCTAAGCTATTTTTAACAAATGCATGTTTGAACCTGAGACACGGGACGGACGCGTCGGTGGTGCAGCTCCTTTTTCAGTGTCACGCGCGGATGAACGGGCCTGTTTCACACGCGGCGTCACCGCCGATGCAAGTCCACGAAACGATGCATCTCGCCTGTGCCGCCCGTGCCTCTTTGGATGCTCTGCCCGCCGTTTTTGAATTAATGCCCGCAATTACTTATGCCAGCACGAACGGAGAAGAGAAGGCATCGTGTACACATTGACTATGGCTGCAGCGCGGCTATAAAAGGGCACCATTTCCTCATCCCTCTCACACTCATCTCTCAAGCCTCCTCCGCTTCTTCGTTTCGAGCCAAATCCACCACTCGAGCCACCATGCAGTTCTACGGCCCTACCTACCGTCGCCCTCGCACCGTGCCGGAGAGGGAGTACCCGGCCGGAGTCATCGTCGAGACTAGCCTGAGGGTGTGGGCCATCTCAAGGTGGAGGGGCCCTAGAGAGTTGACTCACTTCTTCCTCCAAGCCGGCTACCGCCACCTCCCTCCGGGCACTCCGCCCATGTTCCACCTCCATGAGCAGTACGATGGCGACGCCAATGGCATCGTCATCGGCCTCCACGTCACCTTCACCAACCCCTACGACGCTCACCACCTCCTCGGCCAGGTGTTCTGGTGTGGATGCGAGTTTATCGCGTTCACCAACTTCCACCACATCTTCCCCCACCCCAACGGCATGCACACCCTCCCCTACCAGATGCCGGAGAACGACGAGTGAGGGGCGCCGGCTAAGGAGGGGCCAAGGAGTTGTTCAAGTGCGAGTCTTTCTATCCATCTAGCTTGTGTTGTGTTGGTTGGGGCGTGTGTGCCCGTGTCTTCTAGCTATATGTCTAGTTTTAATTATTTTCCTTTCATGTTTTATGCACTATATGTTGTAAGGGGATGCCCCTCTATATGTTCTCTAAGGGGATGCTACTAGGGTACCCGATGCCCCTCTATCGTGCTATATATTAATGTTTTTTCGGGCCTAAAGTTTCTCCATTGCATTTTATTTATGTGGCCATGTGAACTAAAAAATGCACTAAAACATGATCCAATCATAAAAGTTGTTGTTAGCACGTGTCTAGTTAATTATCTTCCTTTTATGTTTTATGCACTATATGTTGTAAGGGGATGCCCCTCTATGTTGTAAGGAGATGCTACTAGGGGCACACTAGATGTCTTCTTTTTTTGAGAGGGGCACAACTTTTTTCGGTTGAAACACATGAGTAAAAACTTTGAAAACACCATATCACAAATCAAAAAAATTTAAAAATGGTTCTTAGTTGAAATAAACTAGAACCAAACAATTGCAACTTTTTTGGTTCACAAAGACGGGCGCCCCACAAAGACCGCAAGTTAGACTGCTAACTAGAACCAACCTTTTGTTTTAGGCGAAACAACACGGGCCCCTACCATCGGACATGATAGCTTGTGCATAAAAATAGCTCAAATAATTATCAGATGAGTTATCTCAAAAAAAGGTGACTGCAGGAAACTTAAAATTTGTGAAATAACCTAAAGCCGAAAAGATATATCGATGGCAATGACCGTGTGCACTTTTTTTGCACTAGCTACACTTCTTTTATCAATGGGCCTGGATATGTTCTATTCGGCCCTGCCTAACTTCTATATGGGCCTGGCCTTTTCGGGCAACTGTGGGCGAACCTTTTTTTTTCTTTTCTCCCTCTACCACTGAAACTGAAACTGATGACGAACTGAAGAACTGAAAAAACGGGGCCGAAACAGAGTGGAGAAGACATGCCGAATTCGTACAGCGCAACACTTTTATTCAAACATCCATATCATTGCCCCCATATCATTACGATTACAAATGATGCCCAATCTATTCACTTACGACTAATTATCATCACATAAACAAATGCGAGAGCAATTACACAAACAGCCATCAGCCCGATCAAATTGCCCTGCTTCTGCAATTCGATGAGTTTCTTCATCTGCTTGTTCAGCTTCTTCAGCTCTGCCGTCACTCCTGCATCCCCCACAGTAGCACCAATGAAATGGGCGTCCCCAATGGAATTGCCAGATCCAGACGGGCCCGATCCAAACTTCTCCACCTCCAACGGTAAATCGAGCTCCCCTGATGCACCCTCCAGTTGAATCCGCTCTATGTACTCATCTAGCCACTCAAAATGGGTGCATTGCTTCAATTTCTGAAATCGGAAAGATGAACCCTAAATCCCAAATCCGATGAAAAATATGAAATTGGGAGACAAAAAACAAAATTGGCATATTGAGAAGTAAAATCTCACCTTTCCCTGCTCTGGTTTGCTCTCGCATTTCACGAATTCCCGCCCAAGGTTGCCATTCTTGTCGGTCGTTGTGACTAGCCGCTTCAGGGGTGCGGTACGTGGGCATGCAGGGCACCTTGTCATGGGCACTGCGCCATAGCGCGGCCATGAGCGGCGGGAGGCTGAAGCGGAGCTCGACATTGCTAGGTCGCGGCCCGGAACGGCGTTGCTGCGCGTCGTCGCCGGAGAAGAAGAACAACAACGGTCGGGGAGGGGGAGGAGGATGGGAAGGCCGCGGTAGGGCTCGGGTGCTGCACGGCTCGGGGCACGGCTCGGTGTCCTCTTGTACCAATGCTGAGCTGGATAAGTTAGTGGGTCCCACGCTGTGGGTCCCACTCACCTGACCAATGCTGAGCAGGATAAGTTAGTGCGTCCCATGCTGTGGGTCCCGCTCACCTGACCAATGCTGAGCTGGATAAGTTAGTGGGTCCCACGCTGTGGGTCCCGCTCACCTGATTCGAGTTTTAAACATGTGTCTTTGGATTAGGCAGCAGTGTCGCACGGCAGCTATTTTTTCCAACGCAGATGTCGCATGAGAGCCATTTGAACCAACGATGTCGCATGAGAGACAATTCAACTCAACGACGTCGCATGGGAGCTATTCGCCCCCTGACCATTGATAGGTGCGAAAATATATCAAGCCTTGATGATTTTCTTCATCCAGATTATGTACCGGCCATCAAAAACATTGTACTGTGTAATGTGTTAGCATCACTGCCAACTAAAAACATTGGGGATTTGCATTTCCTTGAAGAACTGGATGTGTTCAATTGTCCAAACACCTGCCTCCAAAGACTGGTATCGCCGTCTCTTAAGAAGCTCCGTTTGCGGCATTCTGGTCTCTTTTGCAATATTGACTGCTGCTCCCTCACCCACTTTGATTTAGAATGTGAGTTTGTCAAGTCCATTGAACTACAAATGTGGAGTTTTCCATCTCTACAGAAGCTGCGCATTGATTGCAAATCTCTTGTATCTATTGGAGACATGGGTAGAACTACAGCATTCTCGTCCCTTAATGACATATGCATTTCTGGCTGTTATAAATTGTCAACCCTTGATGACCTGCTTACACAAGAATATCTGCCTGCCATAAAGGTAGTGTTAGTACGTGGGTGTCCATAGTTAGAGGAAGCCGGTCAGATCAGGGGAAGATCCCATCCAAGGTATTTCTGCTAACACTTATTTCCCGTCCAGCTTTCACTTGTCTGTTGTTCAAAGTTATCTATATACTAGAAATAAATTGCTATCACTAAATTATGCTGAACTTGCTCATTGATGATACCTACATGCATCATATATCTTGTTTCTGCTTATGAAAAAAAAAAGAATATTGAGCCGTTAATATTTCCCCGAAGGGAAACTGTAATGTTTACATCAGTTTTATATGTGTAACATTTGAAAGAACTTGCGCTTGCTAGCTTATAGTTATGTGGTGCCCGTGTTGTGTAAACTCTTTTTCTTTTGTGTGTGGCCAAATTTGCTTTACTGACCATGGTTTATTCTTTAAGTACAAGGAACAAGTAGATGGCAGGCGAGAAGAAAGCCATAGCTGGAAACTGGAAAACCTGAGGACAACGAGACTTGATGCCTTTCTGCAGTTCATATTTGCGCAACTGTAAATTCTCAGTTTGCACAATCGTATTAACTTGTTGTAACCTATGAAACGACACGGAGTCTGTTATGTGGGGTCAAGAGTACCAGCGGTGTGCAAATCTGGGCCGCAGGAGATCACGTATGATTAAGTATTAGGAGTAGGATTTGAATGGTGGGGTTTTTGTCCAGGAGAGCATATCCAAGCCCGTTAAAAGTCAGTCCAAGTCTGTTAGGAGTTGGTTTAAGAGTCTTTGTAAACCTGGTTGCTCTGGTTTTTGGCTTGTAAGAAGACCTGTGTCGCCATCTCGATGCGCTGTTATTAGCCCTGTGGTTTACGCTTGTGCTTTGTTTCTTCTCTGCTTTGTCCAATTTTATTTTTACAAAATGAGGCACACCACTTTGCTGTGTGTGTCTTGAGAGGAGGTAAAAAAAAATGATGTTAGCTGGTCTGAACATCGAGCAGGAGGGGGGTGGTTTCAGGTTTCAGAAGTAACGAATGTATTTTCTAGTTTGCTGTGACTGCTTGTAGGGGTCAGATTCCGACGCCTGTGATATTATTTCAGGATGCCACAGTAAAATTGAATGCTCTGTTCAGGTTTGATCGCTGGTAACCAGAAGCTGCCTTTTGAGATGCAGGGTGTGCGTCTGAGAGTCAGATGAAATGAATTAGGATTAGTTTGCACAGTTTTTCAGGTGAGGTAAATTAGGATTAGTTTGCACAATCTTATTGGCATGAGAGTCGGCCAGTCAGTGCACATGTCCAAGTAAGACATGTTGTAGCTGTATCTGAAATGAATGAATGTGTTTTTTGCTGCAGCTAGTTAGCATGTTAAGAGTCTGGAATGTGTGCCTGGCGCTGCATCTTGCATCATGATTGTTCTGGACAATGATATGACGGGATGCATCTTGCATCATGGTTGTAATTTGAGATGGAAGATGGAACAATGATCCATCTTGCATCTTGCCTCTTTTGTCATTTGGGATGTGCTCTTTAGGGTGTGGGCTGGAACTGCTATTGCAAATTCAAACTTTGTGAAATCAGAGACAGACAAGGAACAACAGGAAAACTACCTGGGCACCTGCGTATATCCAGCCTTAGGCCCAGCTATTTGTTAAGTGGGATGGGATCCCACTTATGCCCAGCTAACCCACCTAACTTCTACTGGGTTGTTGGCTATCACCCACCTGCACTCCTGCAGCCAGAGCAGCAGGGCTACCTAACGTAGTGTACTTCTATTTAGCTACTGGAGCAGAGTAGCATCCTCTGCTTCTTAATTTTACCAGCTGAGCATCACTCTTACTGCACTTATATATTAGGTTGGTGTCAGTAAGTAAAGAGAACAGTTTGATTTGCAACAAGCTAACTGTTCAGCACCTCGAGCCGCAACACGGGAATGGTACATTACTTGTATGGTCGCCATTTTAGAAAAGCTGCACATGTTCTTCAGGATAGAACAAAACAAATTATTTCACAAGGAATTGCGATTTGCGGTTGAAGGTAGAACCTCTACTCTACTAGCCCTTCATACTCCATATTTTTCAGCAAGTTGGGAGCTCAATGGGAGTATGGGAAATAACTGGTTAACACTTACTCTTTGTTTTTATCTATGTCTTACCGTGCTATTATTCTTGTTATTGTCTCCATCACACGCAATATTATGTTGTTGATACCAAGGATGTCGGTATTCGGCAGGCAAAGGACGCCACCAGCACGTACAGACAGTGATGGGCACTTCCAGACACATTTGTCTTGCAGAGAACGGACGTGTGTTCATGTATGGCTTTCAAGACCCAAAGGACAGATTGACTCCAAGGACATAAATACTCTGCGATCAGCAACAAATTCAGGGCGCCTATAACTCTGAACCTTAAGCAGCTGCTGCTCTGCTGCACCACACTACTTTCTGTTTTTGTTGCTCTGTCCCTGGGGTTTGGCAGTAGCTCCTTTTGGTATTCTTTTGGTCGTCCGGCTGGCTGTGGTAAATAGGAACTTGATGGCTAGTGGCTATGATAGATAGTATATATGTATTCACAACACCAGGATCAACTGGCCAAAACAAAATATCCTATTCTGGTTTTCTTTGGTTTGGTTTATTACCCTACCGTTGCAAATCGTTTCCAACTGCTCTGTTTTTGTATTCTTAGGATCTGGATATAATATTCTGGCACTTTCAGTTGTCTGTTTGATGGTGATTTTGTTTCAGAAAATATCTCATGTAATAGCTGTTGGCATCTTGTACAATAGCAATCTCAGCTCTGTGTTCTTCTTTCTTTCTTTCTTTCTTTCTTTCTTTCTTTCTTTCTTTCTTTCTGTGTCGACCAATCAGTTCAAGTTGTGATGAAAACATATCCTAAACGCTACATCATCATCATTCTAGTTAGAGTTGAAGAGAAATAATCCTGGAATAGAATGGAAACTCTACAGCATCATACACCAAAATAGCGATGAATCAATCAATGAGTTGCATCAACCAAAATAGTGTGGACCAATACGTGCAGGATGGTGGCGTTGTCTGGCGTCATGGTGACGTCGACGGCAGGCCAGGCAAGGTCGATGCGTCAGTTCCTGCTTTGGAGATGGACCAGTGGAAGATGGCGACGGCAGCTTCTCAGGGTGCGTCGGTCCAGTGTGTGACCCAGTCTTGGCATGTGGCTGGGCTGGGGCATCCGGCTTTAGATGTCAAGCTTTGGTGCGATTTTTTTTTGTATTTAGCTCGGACATTCGGCACCCCTTCATCAAGGGATAAGAGTAGCAACAAGTGTTGACTAGATGGTGGCTTCAGGCTTACTGATGTATGACTTTGTATGATATTTGTAAATAATTAATAAAATGGTTGCATGCATCGTCTAGATGCACAGGCCGGAGGTATACACCTCCTTTTCAAAAAAAAAAGACCACACCTCAAATGCCAAAAGAGTTCATTGTACGCTCTAATCAAGATGAAGATGCAGACGCAGTGCCCATCCATGCATGGTAAAGCACATTCCAGATCTTTAACATGCCAACAGTGTTCGTTGTTCATACACTTACTAAGTTGACTGGCCGACTCTTGTGCCAGAAAATGCTCAGCAAATGGGCTGAGCTGCCTGCCTTTTGTTAAAACTAATCCTAATCGACTCTTTAATGTGGACCCATCTTGCTTTCTACTAGCCATCAAACATAAATATCAGTTTAAATGCGCTGCATTCTAAACCATATCCTGAAACTAACTAGTAAATATTTCTTTTGAAACCTGAAACCAACTGCCTGCCTGTTGGTTATTCAGACTAGCTAAGATAAACAGAATCCCTCTCGGACTCGCACCAAAATGGTGCAACTCATTTTCTAGCAGGAGACACCACAGGTCGTCATATAGGCCTGAGAAAAAGGTAATACAAAAGACGAAAGAAAGACAAAAAGCACAAGTAGAAACCACAGGGCAAAGAACATAAACCATACAAGAAGTCGCAGATGCACTGATTCCAGAGTTAAGATGCACCAAAACACATAAAATGCATACAGATAGAACATGTCCTAGAGATGCAAACTGGGAACTGATAGCCGCAGATGCAGTGATTTTGTCGTTTACCGAAAAAGGCTTCCGCCCCGCTTTATATATAAAGCAAAGATCAACATCACCAAGTACAAACGCACACCACCACAACACACGCACACACCCAAGGTAGGATACATAGGCGCTGAGCGCGGCAACACCACCCCTAACACTAACGTGAAGAGACCGAAACCGCATACGACGAACCGTGGGCTCCCAGACGGCGCCTTCAGGAAGGATACGACACCGGAGCGCCGCCGCCGCCACCGCCCGATCCGAGGATTAGAGTTTTCCCTCGAGCCGCACGAAGGGTAGTGAGAGCCGCGACGACGCCTTCAAGAAGGGAACTTTCGCCGCCGCCGGTCCCTCCGGAGAAAGAACAGGTTTTCATCCCGGACAACACTCACCACCACCGATCGCCACACCCCGGCTACCACGCCGCCCACACGGCCATGGCCACCGGGCAGCACCCAGCCACGGGCTCGGCTCAAGAGCACCGCGCAACCACCACCCCCAGGGCCGCCGCCCCGGCATCCAAGACCTAGACACCACCACACCCGAGATCCGCCACTACCCCAACCAAAGAGACGAGCGGAAAGATCCTGCCTTTCCCACTCCTGGACATCCCCCAGCGCCGAGACCCAATAGGCCGGCCAAAACGGGCCTCCATCGACTCGTCCTGCCGCACCGGGCGCGAGACGAGCTCAGTCCTACGGCACCATGTGTGAGACAAGGTCGGTCCTGCTGCACCGTGCGTGAGACGAGCTCGGTCCTACACCGTGCGCGAGACGAGCTCGGTCCCGCCGCGCCGGGCGCGAGACGAGCGATGGACCGCAACTGGAAGAAAGCCAGCCCTTCGACAGAAGTAGAGCCCAGACGACGAGGAGATGACGCAAAGGTCGGCACGGTCCGACCACAGACGAGCCGAGGCCGGAGAAAAGCCAGCCGTCGCCGCGCGCAGAGCTGCCGAACCACCGTGTAGCCGCCGCGCCGCCGGACGGCCGCCGCTGGACCATACAACACCGCGGCCGCCCACGGCCGGAGCAGCAACCAAGACAGGCCACTACCCCACCCCGCGCCGCCCGCCGGAATCCAGCCATGAGACCAGGCCGGGCACGCGACCACCCGAAGCCTCTGCTCCGCCGCCACCATCCGCCCCCAGAGAACCAACCAGAGCTGGAGAAGACCGACGGAGGTCCTCCCGAGCCGCCCGCAGCCCACTGACGCCCAGATCTTATCCAGGACGCGGCCATGGGCACGCAGCCGCCGCGTTGCGGGCTGCAGCCGCCAGGGCGCCGCCGAGCCGCGGCACGACGCCGACCGGAGCCACCGCCACAACGCCGCCAGGCCCCACGCGCGCCTGACGCCTCCGACGGGCGGGCCACCCCGCGTCGCCCAGATCCGAGCGAAGGAGGAAGAAGCCCCCGCCGCCAGCCACCGCAGGGGCTTTGCCCTGGCGGATCCGGCCGGCGGCGGCGGGGGGAGGAGCGAGGGAAGGGGGTTAGAGGCGGGGGACGGCGGCGCCACCCGAGCCGCCCGCAGGGGTGGCGGCGCGGGGGGAGAGTGGGAGGAGGAGGAGGGACTACGGCCAGTGATTTTGTCGTTTTCATAAGTTACAACAAGATTGCGAGTGTACAAACTGGGAACTGATAGTTATGGGATTGCAGATGGAATTATTGATGAAATAATAAAACTGCTAAAATGGATAGGCTCATACAGAGAAATAATGCACCTATGGCTTCCTGCTCGCCTGTCATTGAAGAAGAAAACAAGGTCAGTAAAGCCTATGTGGCAAATAAAAAAAGGGATAGTTTCACGAATGATGTTAGCAAGTTTTTTCAAAGTGTCACATATATGCAATTACTGTGAACATCAAACATTTCTTTTAGGAAATATTAACAGATCATGATTTCATACGGACTTTTTTTTCCGGAAATAGTAACAGATCATTATTCTATACGGACTAAGCATTGGAAGTAACAAGCAGAAATAGAGTATTTGACAAAAGACTATCACATTAGGGTATCCGTCCCACAGAACTACCACTTTCAAAAGAGTGACTAATAACTATCGAAAATTTCAAATTTTGTGGCAAAAAACTACCAAATCGTGTTGATCATCTATTTAGCCGTTTTAACCGCTTAACTGACAGGGATGGCCCACATGGCAGGCCGACGGCAGCCCTAACGGCTAACGGACGCCCGCTCGCGGCAGTTAGTGGCCCGGCTCGGTCGTGAACGCGAGGCAGCTGCCGAATATGATCCCGTTCGCGTCGAGGTCGACGACCGCGCCGCCGTCGAACATCAGAGCGACGGTCGGTATGCTGACGTTGTCCTGGCCGCTGAAGTCGAAGCACGTGTCCAGGATGCTCCTGGACGGCGCCGTCGGGTACTGCTTCATGCCGTCCTTGAACGCCGTCTTGAGCGATGTGTACGCCGTGGGCGGCAGCCGCGTGATGATGGTCCCGGAGTCCATCACGGACCCGGCAGAGAAGACGGAGGGCGCCACGCTGAGCTGCTCACCGCCGACCTTGATGCCCTGGAGGAGCACGCCGTAGAACGTCGGGGCCTGCTCGCTTCGGAGCATCCCCGTGGTCGCGAAGCCCGCCGTGCTGGTCTGCACGCCGAGCGTCAGGAACCCCTTGGAGCCGGGGGAAGGCGGGAGGCAGTAGGAGAAGGCCCTGCCGTACGTCGCCGCGGTCTGCGAGATGAGCGACTGCGCGTCGCCGCCGAGCCCCATGAGCCCGTCGGTCTTGTCGCCGAACCCCTCCTCGACGCGGCTGCAGCCGAACTGGAAGCCCTTGACCGTGTCCGAGCCCAGCGCCAGCGTGTCGTAGCCGTACGTGCCGGTGGTGTTGGAGCCGTCGCCGTAGCGGACCATGTACTGGCACTGCGAGTTGGAGCAGGCGTTGGCCTCCGCACCGAGCTGTGTGCACGCCGGGGCGCCGCACGGGAACGCGGCGTACGTGGCCGACTTGGCGGGGTCGAAGGGCGGCGACCCGGCCGTGGAGTTGGAGTTGCAGTGCACCCACGACACGTCGCTCCCGGTGTCCATGGTCATGGTCTGCTGCACCGCCAGCGAGCCGACGCCGACGGTTATGACGTACTCCAGCATGTCCAGGGAAGAGCCCAGCTCGGTCGGCACCTTGAGCTCCTCCGACTGCTGCAGCCCGCCACCGCGGTGGTTCGTGGAGAACCTCACGACCGAGCCGGGCCACTAACGGCCGCGAGCGGGCGTCCGTTAGCCGTTAGGGCTGCCGTCGGCCAGCCATGTGGGCCATCCCTGTCAGTTAAGCGGTTAAAACGGCTAAATGGACGATCAACACGACTTGGTAGTTTTTTGCCACAAAATTTGAAATTTTCGGTAGTTATTAGTCACTTTTTTGAAAGTGGTAGTTCCGTGGGACGGATACCCCTAATGTGGTAGTTTTTTGTCAAATACTCGCAGAAACAAGATGGTTATGCGCATTGATGATGTAGAGGCCGGGGGTTTTAACCTCGTTGTCGAAAAAAATCAGTAAGTAAATCCGGCGTACTTTACAGATAATGGTTTAAGTTGGATTGCTTTTTTTTTAGAACAAAGACGCTAGGAGCGTCCGGCTTTAAATTAATAAAGCCAACATCATAGACAGCGTAACAGACAGTGTTAGGACCTCGAACACGAGCACGGAGGCTCAGACATAAGTTTCGAACCAGAGCACGGAGGCTCAGACCACGACGGCACGAAGGCGCACAAGTCTAGACCAGGCCAGCAGTAGCACGCAGCAAGGCAAAATACAGGCCCGGAGGCAGAGCATAGAGCACGCAGGCTCGCTCGCAAGACAAAAGGGCCACTTCACGGCGCAGAGGTGGCAGATGGCTCCCTAGCCAAAACGTAGATCTGACGAAGGCGATCTGGGCGAGATTCAGTTTTTCAGCATCCTTGCGCTTCGCCAACGGACTCCACTGCTGCAGAAGAAGGTTGCATTTGTAGATTATGTTAGCAGGGTGAGATGGGAAGATACCCTCGATAGCTAGTTTGTTCCTAGTGAGCCAGACTGCCCAGGTCAAGGCACCGAAACAGCTCTAGAGCACTCGGTTGTTGCCACCGTGAAACGAGCCTACTATGGTTGCGAGGTCAGACGCTGACCGGGGATTCCAGGAGGAGTTGGCCGCCGCACGTATGGCGCTCCAAGCAAAACGTGCCAGAGGACATTGGAAAAAAACATGGGTCGCGTCCTCCAGGACGTTACAAATCGCACACAGGCCGGTCGACGGCCCATTGCGTTTGGCGACGTTAGCCGAAGTGGGCAGTCTATTGCGGAACAGTTGCCAGAAAAACACCTTAATCCTAAGCGGAAGGCGCGCGTTCCACAAGCCCTTTGGCATCTGAAAGGATGGGCCCTGGCACAGCTTACGGTAAAGAGACTTGACCGAAAACTTGCCAGATGGGGTGAGGGCCCAGGTGACTGTGTCCGCCGTCGACGACAGCGAGACCGGCGCAATGGTATCAAGCAAATCCGTTAGGTGTGCTTGTTCTACTTGCGATAACTCTCTCCGGAAATGCAATGCCGGAGGGGAAGAGGCAAGCGCCGTGGCAACTGAGATCTCCGGGTTGACAGCCAGGGTATAGAGGTTCTGGAAGTCGACCCAGAGGGGTTGGGCTCCCACCCAGTGATCTAGCCAGAAGCGAGCCGAGCGTCCATTACCAATGGAGAACTTTGCTCCCTGAGCGAAAGCTGGCCGGACCGCTTGGAGATCGTTCCAGAAAGGAGATCCCCTCGCCACGCCCTCGAAAAAATTCCCATTCGGGAAGTACTTGGCCCGCAGCAGATCAACTCATAGACCCGTCGCTCCCTGCGAGAGTTTCCAAATCCACTTGCACAAGAGTGCAATGTTCTGGATTCTGGTGTTTGTGATCCGCAGCCCACTTAACCATGTGGTACTTGCGTTTTGGTCCCGAGCCTTCCCAAAAGAAACGGGACCGCGGTGTGTCCATCTTGGCGTGTACCCCTTCCGCCGGGAGGGACAGACCCATTGCAAATTGCGGCAGCGAGGAGAGGCTCGCATTCGTGAGCACCAGCCTAGCTGCAGAGGAGAGGAACTTCCCCCTCCACGGACAGACCCGCTCTCCCACCTTGGTCCAGAGCGGAGCCCACCCGTCGATCTTGATGCGTTTGGCATCCAACAGGAGATCAACGTTTTGCTACTGCCTAATGCATCAGTTATTTCCAGTATATAGGGAATTCCGAACAAAATATAAGTAAAAGCTGGACGGGAAATAAGTGTAAGCACAATACCTTGGCTGGTCATCTATTGATCTGATCCGCTTCCTTTAACTTTGGACATTTGTATATGTGAACCTTCTTTATGTTTGCAACTGCCTCTGCTCCACCAAATGAAACTAGGTCCGGACATTCATAAATACTCAGTTTCTCAAGTGATGCAAGATTACTGCTCCAAATGTCACCTGGAATGGATGTTATACCCTGGCACCCACGAATGCACAGTGAGACGAGGGATGTGAGGCTTCGTAGGGAGCTGGGAACATATGGACAGATATCCCCACATCTTTCTAGGTGGAGACTTTGGAGACATGATGGAAACACCTGCCCCTTGTGCCAGTTCAGACTTGGGCAGCCATGAACCTTCAGACGTTTCATACAAGGAGAACTCACAAACCTTTCAACTGGAAGCGACACTAACTCCCTACACCCAATGATTTCAATTTCCTCAATAGCAGGTAGATATTCTTCTGTTAGGAGCTCATCAAGGGTTGACAATTTACCACAGTACTGAATTTCTAGGATAGTAAGGGACGGGAATGCTCTAATGCTGCTAGTGCCCGTAGAAACGGAAAGGCTAGGGGAGCCTCCAATAGAGGTAACCGAGCTGCAACGAATTTCCAACTTTTTTAAAGATGGAAGACTCCACGTTTGTAGTTGTATGGACGTGGCAAAATGGCATTGACAATGAAAGGAAGTGAGGGAGCAGCAGTCAATATTGCAAAAGATACTAGAACGACACAAAAGGAGCTTTTTGAGGGACGGCGAAACCAATCTTCGGAGGCGCATGTTTGGACAATCAGATATGAACAATTCTTCAAGGAAATGAAAACCCCCAAACACTTCACCTGGTATTGATTCTAGCATCTTGCAATCGGAAATTCTTATTTCCTTGATGGCTGGTACATAACTTGGTTGCAGAAAATCTTCTAGGCTTGATAAATTTTCACACTTCTCAATGGTTATGTTTGTCAAGGACAAGAACGTACCAATTGCATGTGTCTCATTTAGGTTCGTGCTCTGTGAGGTCATGGGAAATGATATGCTCTTCATCGCAACAAAACCATCAAAATAAAGTGATGTTAAACTTGGCAAGTTTTGTGGTTGAAACCAGCTTGGGAGCGAGACACCGAGATAATTCTTGACGTTGAGAACCTTGAGGCTGGTAGGAGGTTGCAGACCTTCAAGCACTTCTGTATCATTGTTGTGGATATAAAAGTCAGCAGAGCGGAAAGCAACTCGCATATTCAATATCAACCTATCAAGACATTCCTTTTTCTTCAGTTCAGCTTCTGCTGCATGATCCTTACTTAGGATGCCAAGATTATTCATCACCAGGTATTCACGAATATGATTCAGATGCTTTATTGACCTAATTCCTTGTCCCTCTTGATTGGCTGAATCAATTGTTAGTTCCTTTACTTCAAATTTCTGTAAATTGGTCAACTTGTCAAAGTCAGCGGGTAAACTTTCTATCTTGCACTTCTTGGCATATAAAATCTGCATATTATATAGCCAACAGAAAGCTGAAGGAATCCTCTTCAAAGTACAAGCTCTGGAGATTTCAAGGTACCGAAGATGCCTCCAATTACCGATACTATCTGGTAATTCATTTGTGAAAGCACAAGACATCACACGCATACGTGTAAGTTTAGTACACCAGTGGTCCATTACAAAGCATGTTCTTCTCCCCAAATTAATCTTGCAAATTAGGGTGCGCAGCTTCGTGTACTTGCATAGTCTCAACAAGTTGGAATCATCAAATTCACTGCTAGGGAGTATGTATAGATGGCGAACATTCTGGGGAACTTTATCAAAGTCACTCTTATTTCGTAAGATGAAGCAAACGTGCTCTGAAACTTTTTGTGCCATGTCATGCAGTAAGTCATGGATTACATATCGACCATTAACCTTTTGAAAGAAGGACCGTGCCACAAGGTCTTCAAAATACTGATAGCAAATATCTTGAATGGGAACACCACCTTGAGGCTCCACAAAGCCTTCTGCCACCCAAATTTCAGCTAAGCATGCCTTCTCAAATTTGTAATCTTTGGGATACACGGCACAGAATGCAAAGCATTGTTTCAAATAGAATGGTAAATACATGTAGCTCAACCGAAGGGCAGGCAAAATCTCGGTTTCCTTTTGTTTCAACTCCCACAGTTCACTCCCAAGTATAGAACTCCAATGCGATGCTTGATGGTCCATCCTTAACATCCGCCCTAGAGTTCTGGCTGCCAAAGGAGAACCCTTCAATTTAGGAAGTATTCTTCTTCCAATACACTCTAACTCAGGATCATTGCTAGAACCCTCAGATCCAAATGCACATAACTTGAAGAAATTCCAAAACACATCATCCTTTAGACCTTCAACTATAACAGGCTCCATTGTGTGCACCGCCTTGGTAATATTTGGACATCTAGTGGTGACTAACATCGCACTTCCTTCTTGGGCACTTGCAAAAGGTGCACAAAACATCTCCCAACACCGCCCATTATCCTTCAAGGCATCATCCCACACATCATCAAGGACAATCAATAATCTTTTATTTTTCACATGGTTAGAAATAGCACGCTGAAGAGAATCCAAATTATCAATCTTTGCCTCCTTTCCGGTACATGATTCTATGGCTTCTTTAGTTAATCTCTCCTCATCGAAGTCATCTGAGACACAAATCCAAATTATTAGCTCGAAGTGCGACTTCACTCGTTGATGGTTGCAGATATGTTGGGCCAAAGTGGTCTTTCCAACACCACCAATTCCAGCTACCACCAAAACAGGAAGACTCAATATTTTTGGTTCACCATTAACATGATTGCTTGATGATGTGCTTGTTGATGCGTTGATTGAACTAGTTGCTCTCTTGCGTTTGGGATGTGTAGGTACCTTAAGAAATCCCAATACCTGTTTCACCTCCTTCTCACGACCAAATATCTTTGTTTCCTTTGACAACAAAGAGGTGGTCACGGGCCTGACTGATTTCGCAAAGCGATGTGTAACTTCACGAAGCCCCATACCCTTCATCTCACTCGAAAGGTAATTCAACCTCAACTGGACATCATTCAACTTGTTGAAGTTGCCATGAATGACCTTATCAAGGAAGTCAATGAAAGGAGATTGGATTGCATTGCCCTCCACTTGCACCTTCATCTCATGCCATCTGAACTCATCAATAAGGTCCTCGGCCTCAGACACAGCATCCTTGAGACTCGGAAGGAGCTTGGCCACATGGTCTTCATAGCTTCTCCACTCTGCTCCATTAATGAGGTGATACATTGCAGGAAGAGTGTCACAGAGATGTTGTACATCACTCTGTAATTGCAATACATGATCCTGAAGACTTTGCTCTTGTGAGCCACTCCATCGGGAGCGCAGAGATGAAATGGCAGATTTGGCCGACAGAAACAAACTGACACAATCATTGATGGCACTGATGATCCCGGCGGCAGACAAGCTCATGGTTCCAGGAGCGCAGAGATGGAATCTGTCTTCGTCCTGTGAGCAAACAGTGGACAAAATAAGGATTGTGGAAGTAATTGTTGCAGTCAGAATATACAACAAGCCGGCTATTGTAGTAACTATTTTGTCGAGATCCGTTTCTACCCATGGCATTAGTCTCGGAGAAACATCATGAATGATCTCCGGCACTTGCGGTGCAAAAAAATCATTTAGTTTCACCATGTCTTTGCAATTATTTTGCAAAGATTTTGTGCTTTGACTAGAAATCATCTACGTGGAATGCATGTTATACTCAATATATATGGATGTCGTGACGTGAAATATACACTGCATGTTGTAAATACCAAATTATCTTCTTATGACTCCTGACACCTTCATAAGACAGAGCGTTCTGCTTGCCCGCCCATACTTCTCCCTTCCCAGCCCCGGCTTACTGAAATTACCCTCAGATTTTATTCTTTGAAAACTGGTGTGTCGAGAGCTAAAATAGGTTGGTGGTTCAGAGCTAATATAGCTTGCTGAAATTTCCCTTGATTTTTCCTGTTTGGAAACTGGTTTGTTCAGAGCTAAGATATGAGTGGAACCCAGAGGAAGAAATGTAGAAAGTAAAGGTTCAAGCTCACCTGGATTTGGTGTGGCTTGCCGTCGACGAGCGGCTCCTTCAAATGCTCAGCAGCAGCAGCAGCAGCAGTAAGAGCGGGAGGAGAGAAATAATGGATGGATGAGAATGTGAGGACTAGCCTAATGAAATAATGACCTTCACATACATACAAATTGTGGGCGGAACCACCAACCAATCTCGCTTTGTTGGCTTCTCCTTGGCGAGAACGCCCAGGTTGGACCCAGTCGTGAAAACGAATGAATCAAATACGGAACGAGACGAATATATACCGGCATCCTCAATCACAAGTACTCCCTCCGTTCCCAAATAGTATTTGTCTATTTCAACAAGTGACTACATACGAAGCAAAATGAGTAAATCTACACTCTAATACATCCGTATGTTGTAGTCCATTTGAAATGTCTAGAAAGACAAATATTTAGGAATGGAGGGAGTATATTACATGTGTGAAAACAAAAAAAAAAGTACTACTAGGAATAATCGCATACATGTAAAAAGAAGTGGATTATCTGCTGCGGCTCATCATGACCGCAACCATATATACATGAGTAATGAACCATTACATAAATTGAACTGTTCATCTGCTGCGGCTCAAAAGGGAGAAAAGGAAATAAGCTGCAAACCAGGATCTTTTTGTAAGTGCAGTAAGAGTAGCGGTGCTAGTAAACGAAGCAGCAGCAGCAGAAATTGGCAAAACCGCCAAGCTTGATTCCTTTCAGTGATCAAGGGAACCAAATGTCAGATTCGCTTTGTTGGCTTCTCCTTCCTTGGCGGCATCACCCTTAATCCTTTTCATGCTAGCTGCTCCTTGTTGCATATAGTATCATCTTAAATTATGCTCACCATAGCTGTATCAACTCAAATCTCCAGCTTGGATGCAACACCCAGGAGTATTTATTTTTTCCAACATGGACACGGTCGTAAAAACAAATGTATCAGGCCATGAATCAGGCCAACTCCGGCGACGCTCGACAGAGATCAAAGTGGCCCAAGTACAGAGAGTGCAGGCATCCTCATGACCGTCGTGCCGCAGCATACTTCACGACATGGACTGTGGTGGTGGTGGTGGAGGAGGAACAAGAAGCTGTGGCCATGGAGGTGGAAGAAGAAGTTGCGGGGACGATGGTTGTAAGGGCGCCAGAGCCAGGACACCGAAGCATGCCAATCGATCTAGACTCCGGCGAGGAAGAAGATACGGTGATGCAGCTCGAGAAGAAAAAAAAAGGGCAAGGGCACCGCCACTCCAAGTGCCTCGAGGGTCGCCGAGGCTAAGATTTATGACTACCGTGTAAGATTTACCCCCAATAATACCTCGTACTCAATCCCGACCGGTAACCTCAAATCTAATCTATCGGTACTATGAACTCATGACGATGTTATGATCACTCCTATGGCAATTTACACCATTCCCCATTCCCCTAACACGGATCGAACCTAAACGTGGATCCAATTCGAATGAGTATGTGAGAAGGTGAAAAAAGTGCTTCCTGCAATTGTCGTGCCGGAGGTGATGCTGCGGATGCCCTTGTAGGGGTCGGATGTCGCCTTGCTGTTCTTCGATCTGCTTCATGCCGCCGCCGCCGTCGGTGAGAGTGGAGATAGGGATGATGGAGCGATGAGGGTAATAACTGCCGGCGCTTCGGGAAGCAATGTGGCTTCACGAGCATGCAGTCCTCGCCGCCCACGTGCATCGCGGGGGCCTGGCTCTGGAAAAACTGCCGATCCGAGCATTCCTAGCGAGACGGACCCATAGCTGCTTTAAAGTTCATGTGATGCAGGCCCAATAGTGTATGCGGGCAACCAAACGGGCCACAAACTTCCCGCGCGGGCCTCGTCAAGGAAATTTCAGGCAACCATACACGTCCTTGATGATCTCTGCAGCTCATCGACATGCCGTCCATCTAGCAGATTCGTCTGAAAACTTGTAAACTTTCGGGTAAATAACCAATTTCTTCTTTTGCTATTGACAATTAATATGGACTCCGGCTCTTTTTTGTCTGGCAACTATGCTATCTTGAAAAAGGAAAGAAAAACATAAATATGCAATCATAAGACAGCAACAAACATGTCTTGGAGATGCACAATGACAGACTCTTGTGCTATGAAATGAAAGACTGATGATGGATGCAACACATGCCACATGTCTTAGAGAGGCTGGGCTGCACATTCATTGTTCCTAATTGTTCAAACAAATCCCAACTGACTCTGCTCAAGGCAAAACCAACACAGGGGAGTAGTCTGAACCCTGCTTGCTTCTCTGCCTCAGTGAGTCTAATGATCTACCTTAGCTGCTAGTACCTCTGCTGCTGCTACACAGTGTAGTTCCTTCTGAATGATGTGTCATGAAGAACATGTGCAGCTTCTCATAGCAAGCAGCCTCAAGTCTGACACTAGCAAGACAAACTCATAGCAAGCAGTTTGAAACAACCACAATGCAAGAGAAACACAAAAGGCTAGACTAAACACAATGCAATACAACTTTGGGTCTGTCTGAACCCTGCTGCAAACCAAATGCATATCTGTATTTACTGAGCTAAATGAAGTACACTACCTTAGGCCGCGCTTGGTATGGATGTAATCTTATACAGGTGTGTATAACTTACAGGTGTAAATTACCGGCCCAGAGCTCTCTCTTTCCAACCGGAAACCAAAACGACATTCCAAACACGGCCTTAGGTAGCTCGGCTGCACACTGCAATAAATTCCTTTGAAAATAATCTATCCATCCTGGAAAACAAGTGCAGCTTTCTGTTAGCTTGGAAATAAACGATCATAATTACTCTGAAACCGCACAAGGCAATAGTCAAGTGATAATCTTGGTTACACATCAAAGCATAGAATAAAATCTGAGCAAGAAGTGCAGACTTATTAGACCATATCCTCCCGTCCAACAACTAAAAGGGCCACCTTTGTTTGTTGTGTTGCAATCTGAAAGGCAAAAAGAAGATGCTGCAAACCAAACTGTTTCCTTAATTCGGAATCCTGTTACGGCATCTCTACTGTAGTAATGCAACATAATAAAGCTATGAAACCATTCACCGTATCCATCATCATGGGATGGAAGGAATGAACCACGCCGGGGGCGGCCAGCTCCGGCCCCATCCAAGGCCCTCCACCGTCTCTGTTCTGCGGTCCTTGAGGCTGAAAACCCTGACGCCATTCTCCTCGTCGTCGTCGTCGCGTGCATCCTTGCACGGCCCCAGATCATCCTCGGTGTAGTAGTAGACGCAGCCGGCCTTGAGCTCCGGGTGCTCCCTCGTCGACACGCAGAGGGAACCGTTCACCGCGACGAACAGCGCGGCTTCGCCAATGTCGTCCGTCTCCTTCCACCCCTGCCTGCTGGCGTCGAGGACCTGCACCTTGAAGGACGGCGACGTCCGTCGACCTGTTGTCTCCTTGAGCACGACCATCAGCCGTCCGGCCGGCGCCACCACGAGGTACTTGCGATGGTCCGTATCGGCCGGCAGCAGCAGGCTCGGCGCAACCACCGCGCTCGTGAACACGCCGGCGGCATCGGCTTCGCGCTCCTCCCACGCCTCCACTTCGCCGGAGTACGTGACTGAGTAGAACCTGCCCTCGTGGTGGACGGCATCCTCGACGCCGTTGCGCGAGTGCCACAGCCTCCACGAGCCGGCCTCCGACGTAGGAATCGGCTCGATGCCGTCGCGCGGGGGTGCCAGCCTCCACGCGCCGCCGCCGGCCGTGGCGAAGGCCGCAACGCCGTACTCCGGCCCCGTGATGAGCATGGCGACGTCGGCGGAGTCTGAGAGGACGACCTTGCGGTAGAGCGCGTGGCGCACCCTCTCGGTGGTGTACGTCATGGTGCCGTAGGGGTACGGCGGCGGGCCCCTGAGGAACCACTTGACGTCGACGGTGAAGTGGTGGCGCCCGCCGTGGGCGAAGATGTGGGGGCTGGTGTCGATGGCCGGGAGCGCGCGGCGCTCGCCGGTGACCGGGTTGAGGAGGCACAGCCGGGCCCGGTCATCGGCGGTGACGAGCCGCCCGCGGGAGGAGGAGCCCAGTACGGCGTGGTCGGGCCCCGGGGCGCGCACGGCTGCGGCGCGGCGTTCGGCGAGGGAGAAGATTGTGCCGTGCAGGAGGAGACAGGGGGCCTCCGGCTTGAATGCGTCCCGCGAGGTGCGGAAGACGGCAGCGAAGGTGAGGCGGTCGAGGAAGCTGAGGCGGGCGTGGATATTGGCCAGCATATCCACGGGGAGGCTGGCGACGGGGGCCGCAGCGGCGGCGACGGCGGCAGCGGCGGCCTTGTTTCGGTGTCGCTTTCGCCCCATTGCTTAAAGAAGAGACGATCGGACCGATTTGGGGATAAAAAACAAGTTTTTATAAAGCCCTGGACTGGACAAGACATCATACGTACCCCAGGCCATGTCGGATAAGGGCCGAGCCAAACGAAGCATGCTATGAAAATCCGAGCCCACCCCTACCCGGCCTAAGAGCATCTCCAACAGCCGCGTCAAACAAGCGCCGCGCCGTAAAATTGCCCATTTTAGCGCACGCGCAACCGGTATAGTGGTTCCAGCGGGCACGCAAAAACAGAGCGCGGCATATCTAGTTCAGCGAGCGGGCCGAAACTTAATCATGCGCCGCTTATTTGCTGCGTCCGCTCCCGCGCGCTGGACTCTCGCGCGCTCGCTCGCAACTCCACCCCCCCCCCCCCTCCAGCCGCGGCGCCGCCGCCGCCCGCCCCATCCGGCAACCGTTCCGGCGCTTCCCCGGCCTATTCCCGCGCCGCGGCGGCTTCCTCCGCTCCCTCTAGTCACCGCCGCCCCTCGCGCGCGTCCGTCCTCCGACGAATAGCACCCGGGCGCTCGCTGCCGCTCGGCGCCCGCAAGGTGTTCGACAAAACGCCTGCAAGGTATGTATTGCTCAAACTTCATGAATTTGGTGCATGTTGATTGTAGTTTTTTTAGCATAGTATTAAACATTGTAGATGAGTTTGTCGTATGATTCTTCCGAAGAAGAATATGATATGGAAGAGGAGGAGGATCTTGCAATGATCCTAGCTATGCACATCAATAAAAACCCGAAGCACGGTGGTTCGGTTATGGGTCGGCAGAAAATTTGGAGGGATAGGATCGATGCCCATAACAGACTGATGAGGCACTATTTCGTGGAGAATCCCACATATCCGGAGTCGTAGTTTCGTCGCCGGTTTAGGATGAGCACCGTTGTTCAGGCGCGTTGCGGAGAAACTAGCGAGCCATGACTGGTTTTTTCAGCAAAGGAGGAACACCGCCGTAGAGCTCGGGCATAGCACCTTTCAGAAGGTGACAGCCGCTTTGTGTATGTTGGCATACGGTATCCCGGTTGATCTAGTTGATGATCACTTGGCTATGGGTGAGAGCCAAGCCATCATGTGTGTCAAGCGCTTCGCAGTCGGAATTGTGCAAGTGTTTGGCGAGGAGTATTTGAGATCTCCCAATGCTGAAGATGCCGCAAGGCTATTGGAGATGAACAAAGCTCGCGGCTTTCCTGGCATGCTTGACTCAATAGATTGCATGCATTGGAGTTGGAAGAATTGTCCAAAGGCATGGCATGGGCAATTCCAAGGCCAAAAAAGGGTTCCACTTTAATCCTTGAAGTGGTGGCCGATCAAGAGACTTGGATTTGGCATGCATTCTTTGGAATGCCTGGATCTTTGAATGACATCAATGTTATCAACCGGTCACCACTGATGAATAAGATTGCAAATGGTGAGTTGCCACCGGTGCAGTTTGTAGCAAATGGTCGTACATACCACTATGGCTATTATCTAGCGGATGGCATCTATCCAAAGTGGCAAACCTTCGTCAAGTCGTTAAAAAGTCGGAAGGTAAAAAAAATCTTGATTTCCACAATGCTCAGGCGGCGGCTAGAAAAGATGTGGAGAGAGCTTTTAGAATTTTGCAAGCCCAATTTGCTATTGTGAGAGGACCGGCTAGATTTTGAGATCAAAAAATGCTTTGGTACATCATGCACAACATGATCATTGAGAATGAGCGTGGCCAAGATGTAGACTACTCACAGTATGAGCTCTTGGGACATCCCGTGCGAGTGCGACGAAGGGTTGAAAGGGTGGCCCGTTTTGTTGCCTCCTATCATGCCATTCGACGTCCTGCAGCGCACAATGATCTTCAGAAGGATCTCATTGAGGAGTGGTGGGCATGAAAAGAACGACAAAGAGCATCATGATTTGTGCGTTCGACATTGTATTGTTGATGAACTATTTGTTGTGTTTATTGCATTATTTGTTGTATTGAACGATAAACTATTTGTTTGAGTTGTAATAACGAAATTGAACTATTTATTGTTGATTTATTTTGTTTATGTTTGATCTTTTTCTTCTATTTTGGAATGCATATGTTGTTTGTGCGAGTCGCGCGTGCTGCTGGAGCTGCGCGCGCTGAATTTAGCCGCGGCTGCTGGAGCAAGCGCTGCCCTCCGCGCCAAACCAGGCGATGGGCGCGCGGCAAAGTATGTTTTAGCGTGCGTCGCGTTCGGCGGCTGTTGGAGATGCTCTAAACACATTAAGAATGTCAATTCCTTGCTCAAAAAAATTAAGAGTGTCATTCCTATCTAATTTAATCAATCACCTCAAAAAATTCTAATTTAATCATTATCTCAAAAAGATATATTATACCTAATTTCCGAGTAATATTAATTTTTACCCCACCCATTTAGACTTTGCATGGGTGAATTTATTGTGAGTAAAATTGTGGACTTAGAAAAATAAGTAGGAATAAGTGAATTTATTGTCATGCATGTTGGATGTTGCTAAAGAGCAAAACACATGTCCATACATCTTTTGATAGGGATCATCTATTCTTGCCAAACATGGCACGACTCTACTGCAATAAGATGAAAGAAACATAGATTATTATTGCTAGATTAGATCATCCATAGTCTCCTGCAGGATTAGTGCCCATGATGAAGTGATAAAGAGCTTTTGCAAATTGTTGCCTCCGGCCCACAAGCGGCTTGGCACCTTGTGTATGTAATAATAGAATCTTTACTATATATGTGGGCGCTAGGGGTACATATAGAGTGATATCACATCGAAGAAGTTGTCACATACTTTTGCTAGAATTCTTGTTTGTCTTACAAATTCATTCTGGTAGGTGGTTACCTGCTGGCGTGCCATGCTAAACTGCCGTTGTCTTGTTCGTGCCTTCTCCTATGATGATGAGAAGGGCGGGGAGCACACGACGGCGCCGGCGGTCGCGGAATGTAGTTGCCGGTTGTGCGCAGCTGAGGACGACTTCCCTGGCTGCGCATGCAGATTCTTGGAGGATGACCCCGACGGCCTCGACCAGAATGAACCGTGGTAGGAGAAACCATCATAAATACAAAGGCAAAATGAGCAGGTAGCACCAACGGTGACTGAAGGAGCAACAACAGGGAGAGCCCATATTTCTAGCAGGTCCGAAAGAAGGGGAAAACAATTTGAAAGCAGCTCCGACGACCTATCTAGACATGAAACACCCAGAAGATGCTGCCTCTAAATCAAGCCAATGGGCCATGTGGCGTGAGGCAAAACCAAATCCTAAACAACCCCGAACGTGGCATCTTCCAAGTACAACAACAATGCACCAGCCTATGAGCTATGAGCCGAACAACAGCGCGGGCATGCAGGCATACACGTGCATGGGAGAAGAAATGAAAGGAATAAAAAACAGAGGGAAAGGCACAGACATGCACGTCAAATCACCAGGCGGACCCACCACGCACATACGCACCAATGAAAACAGCCGGTCCCAATAACCAACTCTGACTGCAAAATAGCTAGATGCACATCCGGACATGCAAATCACGTTAAGAAAATTTCCACAAGCAGCCTACAGTCACCTCCCAATTTAATACGCGTGTCAACACACATCGATTTACCACGTCGCCGTCGACCAAGTGGGTGAACCTGGTGACGAAATCATCCCCGGATATAGGGGTTTGGTTATAATATATGGTGCATGTAGCTTTTTCTAGAAATCAAAATCTACAAAAAGAAACTAAGTTTATAGAGGAAAGTATGCGCATCTAGAGTATCAGATACACATTAATAGATACGTCATAAGACACAATTTTCGAACAATATGTTTGGCATTAATTGTAGATATTCATAATTTTCTCGATAATCCCCATCAAAGTTTGACTCATAAAAAATGTATATGCACTACATCATGGTGGAAACCAGATTTGTTTTTAGTTACTTCTCGGAAACAACTACTCCCTCTGTTCCTAAATATAAGCCCTGTTAGAGAATTTAAGACAGACTACATGCAAAGCAAAATGAGTGAATCTGCACTCTAAATTACGTTTATATACATCTGTATGTAGTTTATATTGAAATCTTTAAAAGGGCTTATATTTAGAAGTATACTCCCTCTATATTTCTTTACAGAGGGAGTCGCACGGCGCAACTAAATTTCTTTCAAAACAATATATCCTAGAGAACATGTGCAGCTACTAGCGATAATTAAATTTGGAGCCCGGGCTCATCTACGAGCGATAATTCAATTCACAGCTACTAGTGCTTGTTAATAACAAAGCATCCTAGAAAGCTCATCCACTCGCCGTTGTTGCAACCACAAATCAGAGTCGGTGTTAGGAGCTAGGATTCTTCCCTGTCTCGGACGTAGGCTGTAGGGAAAGAGGAAGGTGGGTGAGGGCTGGAGCGCGGCGGCCGGCGGCGTGGCGCCGTCCTTGCGCTGTGCGGCAGCGGCGAAGGAAAGAGGCGGCTAGGGTTTAGGGTTTTCGGCTCCTCTGGGAGCCGGGCAATAGGAAGTCTTATTGCTTAAATCTCAAAATAGTCTTACAACTTGTATATGTAACCACGATGTGAAATAAAAACTAAGATAACTTGCGGGCTAAACTTGCCCGGTGGGCCTCCTACGGCAGTCGGTCCGGCCGGTCATAACATCTCTCCCCACCTACGCAAACAGCTCGTCCTCGAGCTGAAAGTCTGGATAGTGTTGGCGGAACTCCTCGCGCTGCTCCCAAGTAGCGTCCTCCTCGGAACGTCCATCCCACTGAATCAACACGAACCAGGAGCCTCGACGCAGCTGAGCCTTCAACGCCTTCGCCGGCTTAGGAAGTAGGCGCCCGTCGGCGACTGGCGGCAGTGTGGGAGGAACCACTGGTGGCTCTCCACGGAAGGGTTTGAGCAAACCCACATGGAAGACATCATGAATGCGCGCACCTGCCGGAAGCTGAAGACGGTAAGCCACCTTCCCAATGCGTTCCAGGATAGCAAAGGGACCGGCATAGCGAGGACCCAGCTTCCTCGTCGCGCGTGGGTCCAAGGACTGCGTAGAGCGATGAAGTAGACGCAGCCACACCCAATCACCCACCGCGAACTCCGCCTCGCGATGGTTGTTGTCGTAGTAATGTTTGGCCAAGTGCTGGGCCTGGAGGAGGCGTTGCCGGACTTCTGCCAGCATCTCGTCACGGTTCCGCAGAAGAGTCCCGGCCGCCTCGGTCCGTGCCAGGGCTGGATCAACAGGAAGAATTGGCGGGGGTGGCCGGCCACAAACCACCTCAAAGGGCGTAGCACGGAGGGCGGAGTGATAAGAGGTGTTGTAGCAGTACTCCGCCCACGATAGCCAATCCACCCATGCGCGAGGGCGATCACCTGTGACACAACGCAAATACATGGCAATCACCTTGTTAACAACCTCGGACTGGCCGTCCGTCCGCGGGTGGAAAGTTGTGCTCAGGCGGAGCTTAACGCCTGCCATCCAGAAGAGGTCGCGCTACACGTGTCCTGTGAACACGGGGTCCCGATCACTGACGATCGAAGATGGAAACCCGTGTAGACGGACAATACCGTCGAAGAAGGCCCGAGCGACTGCTACCTCTTGAGCACTGTGTTGGTTTTCCCTGAAGAGGAAGGGATGATGCAGCAAAGTAGCGTAAGTATTTCCCTCAGTTTTTGAGAACCAAGGTATCAATCCAGTAGGAGGCTACACGCAAGTCCCTCGTACCTACACAAAACAAATAGCTCAACGCAACCAACGCGATTAGGGGTTGTCAATCCCTTCATGGTCACTTACGAGAGTGAGATCTGATAGAAATAATAGATAATATTTTTGGTATTTTTGGTATAGAGATGCAAAGTAAAATAAAAGGAAAAGTAAAAAAGCAAAGCAATAATAAAGTGATGGAAGACTAATATGATGAGAATAGACCCGGGGGCCATAGGTTTCACTAGTGGCTTCTCTGAAGAGCATAAGTATTCTACGGTGGGTGAACAAATTACTATTGAGCAATTGACAGAATTGAGCATAATTATGAGAATATCTAGGTATGATCATGTATATAGGCATCACGTCCGAGACAAGTAGACCGACTCCTGCCTGCATCTACAACTATTACTCCACTCATCGACCGCTATCCAGCATGCATCTAGAGTATTAAGTTAATGAAAACAGAGTAACGCCTTAAGCAAGATGACATGATGTAGAGGGATAAATTCATGCAATATGATAAAAACCCCATCTTGTTATCCTCGATAGCAACAATTCAATGCGTGCCTTGCTGCCCCTACTGTCACTGGGAAAGGACACCGCAAGATTGAACCCAAAACTAAGCACTCCTCCCATTGCAAGAAGAACCAATCTAGTAGGCCAAACCAAGCTGATAATTCGAAGAGACTTGCAAAGATAACCAATCATACATAAAAGAATTCAGAGAAGATTCAAATATTGTTCATAGATAATCTTGATCATAAACCCACAATTCATCGGTCTCAACAAACACACCGCAAAAAGAAGATTACATCGAATAGATCTCCACGAGAGAGGGGGAGAACATTGTATTGAGATCCAAAAAGAGAGAAGAAGCCATCTAGCTAATAACTATGGACCCGAAGGTCTGAGGTAAACTACTCACACTTCATCGGAGAGGCTATGATGATGTAGAAGCCCTCCGTGGTGGATGCCCCCTCCGGCGGAGCTCCGGAACAGGCCCCAAGATGGGATCTCATGGGTACAGAAGGTTGCGGCGGTGGAATTAGGTTTTTGGCTCCGTATCTGATCGTTCGGGGTTACGTAGGTATATATAGGAGGAAGAAGTACGTCAGTGGAGCTTCGGGGGGCCCACGAGGCAGGGGGGCGCGCCCTCCACCCTCGTGGCCGCCTCCCCTCTTCCTTGGCGTAGGGTCCAAGTCTCCTGGATGACGTTTGGTGAGAAAATCACGTTCCCGAAGGTTTCATTCCGTTTGGACTCCATTTGATATTCCGTTTCTTCGAAACATTGAAATAGGCAAAAAACAGCAAATCTGGGTTGGGCCTCCGGTTAATAGGTTAGTCCCAAAAGTAATATAAAAGTGAATAATAAAGCCCAATATAGTCCAAAACAGTAGATAATATATCATGGAGCAATCAAAAATTATAGATACGTTGGAGACGTATCAGGCATCCCCAAGCTTAATTCCTGCTCGTCCTCGAGTAGGTAAATGATAAAAAAGAATTTTTGATGCGGAGTGCTACTTAGCATAATTTCAATGTAATTCTTCTTAATTATGGTATGAATATTTAGATCCGAAAGATTCAAGACAAAAGTTCATATTGACATAAAAATAATAATACTTCAAGCATACTAATAAAGCAATCATGTCTTCTCAAAATAACATGGCCAAAGAAAGTTATCCCTACAAAATCATATAGTCTGGCTATGCTCTATCTTCACCACACAAAGTATTTAAATCATGCACAACCCCGGTGACAAGCCAAGCAATTGTTTCATACTTTTGAATTTTCAAACTTTTTCAATCTTCACGCAATACATGAGCGTGAGCCATGGATATAGCACTATATGTGGAATAGAATGGTGGTTGTGGAGAAGAAAAAAAGGGAGAAGATAGTTTCACATCAACTAGGCGTATCAACGGGCTATGGAGATGCCCATCAATAGATATCAATGTGAGTGAGTAGGGATTGCCATGTAACGGATGCACTAGAGCTATAAGCATATAAAAGCTCAACAAAAGAAACTAAGTGGGTGTGCATCCAACTCGCTTGCTCACGAAGACCTAGGGCAATTTGAGGAAGCCCATCATTGGAATATACAAGTCAAGTTCTATAATGAAAAATTCCCACTAGTATATGAAAGTGACAGAACGGGAAACTCTCTATCATGAAGATCATGGTGCTACTTTGAAGCACAAGTGTGGTAAAAGGATAGTAACATTGTCCCTTCTCTCTTTATCTCTCTTTTTTTTATTTGGTCCTTTTCTCTTTTTTTTATGGCCTCTCTTTTTTTTCGTCCGGAGTCTCATCCCGACTTGTGGGGGAATCATAGTCTCCATCATCCTTTCCTCACTTGGGACAATGCTCTAAAAATGATGATCATCACACTTTTATTTTTCTTACAACTCAACAATTACAACTCAATATTTAGAACAAAATATGACTCTATATGAATGCCTCGGTGTACCGGGATATGCAATGAATCAAGAGTGACATGTATGAAAGACTTATGAATGGTGGCTTTGCCACAAATACGATGTCAACTACATGATCATGCTAGCAATATGACAATGATGGAGCGTGTCATAATAAACGGAACGGTGGAAAGTTGCATGGCAATATATCTCGGAATGTCTATGGAAATGCCATGATAGGTAGGTATGGTGGATGTTTTGAGGAAGGTATGTGGTGGGTGTATGACACCGGCGAAAAGTGCGCGGTATTAGAAAGGCTAGCAATGGTGGAAGGATGAGAAGGTGCGTATAATCCATGGACTCAACATTAATCATAAAGAACTCATATACTTATTGCAAAAATCTAGGAGTTATCAAAGCAAAGTATTACGCGCATGCTCCTAGGGGGATAGATTGGTAGGAAAAGACCATCGCTCGTCCCCGACCGCCACTCATAAGGAAGACAATCAATAAATAAATCATGCTCCGACTTCATCACATAACGGTTCACCATACGTGCATGCTACGGGAATCACAAACTTTAACACAAGAATTTCTCAAATTCACAACTACTCAACTAGCATGACTCTAATATCACCATCTTCATATCTCAAAACAATTATCGAGCATCAAACTTTTCTTAGTATTCAACGCACTCAAAAGAAAGTTTTTCAAATCTTGAATACCAAGCATATTAAGATTATTAAGCAAATTACCATGCTATTAAAGACTCTCAAAATAATCTAAGTGAAGCATGAGAGATCAATAGTTTCTTTAAAACAAATCCACCACCGTGCTCTAAAAGATATAAGTGAAGCACTAGAGCAAAACTATATAGCTCAAAAGATATAAGTGAAGCACATAGAGTATTCTATCAAATTCCAATTCCTGTATGGCTCTCTCAAAAGGTGTGTACAGCAAGGATGATTGTGGTAAACTAAAAAGCAAAGACTCAAATCATACAAGACGCTCGAAGCAAAACACATATCATGTGGTGAATAAAAATATAGCTCCAAGTAAAGTTACCGATGGAAGTAGACGAAAGAGGGGATGCCTTCCGGGGCATCCCCAAGCTTTGACTTTTTGGTGTCCTTGGATTATCTTGGGGGTGCCTTGGGCATACCCAAGCTTAGGCTCTTGCCACTCCTTGTTCCATAATCCATCAAAAGATTTCACCCAAAACTTGAAAACTTCACAACACAAAACTCAACAGAAATCTCGTAAGCTTCGTTAGCGAAAGAAAACAAAAGACCACTTCAAGGTACTGTAATGAACTCATTCTTTATTTATATTGCTGGTAAACCTACTGTATTCCAACTTCTCTATGGTTTATAAACTATTTTACTAGCCATAGATTCATCAAAATAAGCAAACAACACACGAAAAACAGAATCTGTCAAAAACAGAACAGTCTGTAGCAATCTGTAACTAACGCAAACTTCTGGAACTCCAAAACATCTGCCAAAATAGGACGGCCTAGGAAATTTGTTTATTGATCAGCAGCAATTGGAATCAGTATTTTATCACGTTCTGGTGATTTTTAACAATTCTCGCACTAAGCACAAAGTTTCTGGAAATTACAGCAAGATCAAATAACTATCATCCAAGAAGATCCTATAGGTTTAACTTGGCACAAACACTAATTAAAACATAAAACCACATCTAAACGAAAGGTAGATGGATTATTTATTTCTAAACAGAAACAAAAACAAAAAAACTAAAAATAAAATTGGGTTGCCTCCCAACAAGCGCTATCGTTCAACGGCCTTAGCTAGGCATAAAAGTAAGGATAGATCTAGGTGGTACCATAGTAATAGGATAGATCGGTGAAACTCATCTCATATTCTCTACGTTCGGCTGCAAGTTTTCTTTGAGGCAAGCAAAAGTAATCAAAAGGGCTAAATTTAATGGGACAAAAGTCCCCAAGATCAATTTTAGGAGGTATAGGTTCCTCTTTCGGCCCTTCGTATTGCACAACCAATTCATCATTATAAGCATTCTTTCGACAGAACTTGGTGAGCCTATACTCGAGAGAATGTCCTAACTCATTATTTCGAATAGCCAAATCATCGTTAAGTTCAGAAATTCTATCAACTAGAACATTGGTAGGAACCTTTTTTCTAAGGTTTTCATTGAAAACAACATAGTCTAGAGATTGAAAACGCATTATTTCTTCTTGATCAAAGATGATAGCTTCTATGGGAGGACGGCCAGCGTCCACCCTATAATGCGCAAAGATTTATTTGGCCTCTTTTATTATAAATCTAAACTCATTAGCCAAAAAGATAGTGGCGGCACGCTTAACAGAAGAATGCTCAATATTAGAGAATTCTAAGAAAAGTCTTTGTATGCAAGGATGCATGTGCATAAATTGCCTTTCAAGTTCAACTATAAGCATGGCAATAGCGTCCGCAAGACTACTAGTTCTATGAAGAATAGGACCTCCCATAGAAGGAAAAGCACCGGCACAAGTAAAGAAATCTTGAATAACCCCTTTTCCAATAATATTACCACTACCAATTCGAAATTTTTTTGTATGCAAGGTAGGGGGTTCTTCAGCCGGAGCATCAGAATTTTCCATGATATTATTATTGCCCATATCGGCAATAATTTCCCCAATTTCAGACATAGCGACAGAAAGAGCGAGGGGCAAAAAGGAAGAAGGCAAAAGGAAAAAGAAAGGGCGAATAAAACGGCAAAGGTGAAATGGGGGAGAAGAAAATGAGAGCCAAATGGAAAATAATGTAATGCGAGAGATAAGGGATTGTGATGGGTACTTGGTATGTTGACTTTTGCTAGACTCCCCGGCAACGGCGCCAGAAATCCTTCTTGCTACCTCTTGAGCACTGCGTTGGTTTTCCCTGAAGAGGAAAGGGATGATGCAGCAAAGTAGCGTAAGTATTTCCCTCAGTTTTTGAGAACCAAGGTATCAATCCAGTAGGAGGCTACACGCAAGTCCCTCGTACCTACACAAAACAAATAGCTCAACGCAACCAAGGCGATTAGGGGTTGTCAATCCCTTCACGGGCACTTACGAGAGTGAGATCTGATAGAGATAATAGATAGTATTTTTGGTATTTTTGGTATAGAGATGCAAAGTAAAATAAAAGGTAAAGTAAAAAAGCAAAGCAATAATAAAGTGATGGAAGATTAATATGATGAGAATAGACCCAGGGGCCATAGGTTTCACTAGTGGCTTCTCTCAAGAGCATAAGTATTCTACGGTGGGTGAACAAATTACTGTTGAGCAATTGACAGAATTGAGCATAATTATGAGAATATCTAGGTATGATCATGTATATAGGCATCACGTCCGAGACAGGTAGACCAACTCCTGCCTGCATCTACTACTATTACTCCACTCATCGACCGCTATTCAGCATGCATCTAGAGTATTAAGTTAATGAAAACAGAGTAACGCCTTAAGCAAGATGACATGATGTAGAGGGATAAATTCATGCAATATGATAAAAACCCCATCTTGTTATCCTCGATGGCAACAATTCAATACGTGCCTTCCTGCCCCTACTGTCACTGGGAAAGGACACCGCAAGATTGAAACCAAAGCTAAGCACTCCTTGCATTGCAAGAAGAACCAATCTAGTAGGACAAACCAAACTAATAATTCGAAGAGACTTGCAAAGATAACCAATCATACACAAAAGAATTCAGAGAAGATTCAAATATTGTTCATAGATAATCTTGATCATAAACCCACAATTCATCGGTCTCAACAAACACACCGCAAAAAGAAGATTACATCGAATAGATCTCCACGAGAGAGGGGGAGAACATTGTATTGAGATCCAAAAAGAGAGAAGAAGCCATCTAGCTAATAACTATGGACCCGAAGGTCTGAGGTAAACTACTCACACTTCATCGGAGAGGCTATGATGATGTAGAAGCCCTCCGTGGTGGATGCCCATGATACGTCTCCAACGTATCTATAATTTTTGATTGCTCCATGCTATATTATCTACTGTTTTGGACTATATTGGGCTTTATTTTCCACTTTTATATTATTTTTGGGACTAACCTATTAACCGGAGGCCCAGCCCAAAATTGCTATTTTTTGCCTATTTCAGTATTTCGGAGAAACAGAATATCAAACGGAGTCCAAACGGAATGAAACCTTCGGGAACGTGATTTTCTCACCGAACGTGATCCAGGAGACTTGGACCCTACTCCAAGGAACAAAAGAGGCGGTCACGAGGGTGGGGGCACCCCCCCCCCTAGGGCGCGCCCCTGCCTCGTGGGCCCCCTATTGCTCCACCGACGTACTCCTTCCTGCTATATATACCTACGTACCCCCAAACGATCAAAACAGGAGCCAAAAACCTAATTCCACCGCCGCAACTTTCTGTATCCACGAGATCCCATCTTGGGGCCTGTTCCGGAGCTCCGCCGGAGAGGGCCGTCATCACGGGGGGCTTCTACATCATCCTAGCCCTTCCGATGAAGTGTGAGTAGTTTACCTCAGACCTTCGGGTCCATAGTTATTAGCTAGATGGCTTCTTCTCTCTTTTTGGATCTCAATACAATGTTCTCCCCCTCTCTTGTGGAGATCTATTCGATGTAATCTTCTTTTTGCGGTGTGTTTGTTGAGACCGATGAATTGTGGGTTTATGATCAAGTTTATCTAGGAACAATATTTGAATGTTCTCTGAATTCTTTTATGTATGATTTGTTATCTTTGCAAGTCTTTTCGAATTATCAGTTTGGTTTGGCCTACCAGATTGGTTTTTCTTGCCATGGGAGAAGTGCTTAGCTTTGGGTTCAATCTTGCGGTGTCCTTTCCCAGTGACAAAAGGGGCAGCAAGGCACGTATTGTATTGTTGCCATCGAGGATAACAAGATGGGGTTTATATCATATTGCATGAATTTATCTCTCTACATCATGTCATCTTGCTTAAAGCGTTACTCTGTTTTTAACTTAATACTCTAGATGCATGCTGGATAGCGGTCGATGAGTGGAGTAATAGTAGTAGATGCAGAATCGTTTCGATCTACTTGTCTCAGACGTGATGCCTATATACATGATCATACCTAGATATTCTCATAACTATGCTCAATTCTGTCAATTGCTCAACAGTAATTTGTTCACCCACCGTAGAATACTTATGCTCTTGAGAGAAGCCACTAGTGAAACCTATGGCCCCCGGGTCTATTCTCATCATATCAATCTCCATCACTTTAATATTGCTTTGCTTTTTTACTTTGCCTTTTACTTTTCACTTTGCATCTTTATATCAAAAATACCAAAAATATTATCTATCATCTCTATCAGATCTCACTCCCGTAAGTAACCGTGAAGGGATTGACAACCCCTAATCGCGTTGGTTGCGTTGAGCTATTGTTTTTGTGTAGGTACGAGGGACTTGCGTGTAGCCTCCTACTGGATTGATACCTTGGTTCTCAAAAACTGAGGGAAATACTTACGCTACTTTGCTGCATCATCCTCTCCTCTTCGGGGAAATCCAACGCAGTGCTCAAGAGGTAGCAAGAAGAATTTCTGGCGCCGTTGCCGGGGAGGTCTACACCAAGTGAAGCCAAGATTTGACTTCCAACAACAAGTCATTTTTGACGCTGTTGCTAAGTCTACATACCAAGTACCCATCACAATCCCTATCTCTCTCATTACATTAGTTGCCAATTGCCTCTCGTTTTCCTCTCCCCCACTTCACCCTTGCCGTTTTATTCGCCCTCTTTTTTTCCGTTCGCCTTGATGTCTTTCTTGGCTCGTTTTCTCGCTTGGTCGAAATAGTTGAGTATTTATTCCTAAATAGAGAAGCTAATATCTATGGATCCTCATCCGCTTTCCAATCATTTTAAGAGATCCAGTTATGATGAACCAATTCCTAGTGATTTGGATGCACTAGATTATCTTTATAAGCTTTTGCCTGAAATCCGTAAATCTGAAAATTGTGATGAAGTGCTTCACGATAGATCTTTGAATAAAAAGCATGATTGCAATGATTTTATTATAAATTCTATCGATGTAAATTATGCTAATAATATGCAAAACCCTAAGCTTGGGGATGCTAGTTTTGCTATGTCCAATAGTCATGATTGGGGAGATTCTTCTTATGATCTTGAAAATTTATTTAAGCCCCATGATGAATATAAGATTGATAATAGTGTTTGCAATAGTATTGAAAGTGGGTTTGGAAGAGTGTCAACTTTAGATCCCACATATTTGGATAACATTCAATCTTATGAAATGTTTGATAAAAGTGGGCTTGGAGAAATCATGACTTTAGTTAATGATAATCCCACTATTTTGGAAGAGTGTCAACTTCGCATGCATGTGGATCGTGTTGAGAATATGTTATGTGATAGCTATATTGTTGAATTTTCTTATGATCCTACATGTAATTATTATGAGAGAGGAAAATATGGTTATAGAAATTTTCATGTTACTAAATTACCTCTCGTTATGTTGACATTGCTATTGTTCCTTTCCGCTTCGTTGCATATGCTAGTTTTTGCTTGCTACGATAATTTGTTTGCCTATAGTATGCCTATGCATAGGAAGTATGTTAGACTTAAGTGTGTTTGTCACATGTTTTATGATGCTCTCTTTGTGCCTCAATTCTTGTCTTTCTTGTGAGCATCATTGAAATCTCAATGCCTAGCTAAAAAGGCTTTAAAGAAAAGCGCTTGTTGGGAGACAACCCAATATTTTTCCTTGCTGCTTAGTAATAAATAATCCATCTACCTTCTGTTTATATGTGGTTTTGTGTTTTAATTAGTGTTTGTGCCAAGTTAAACCTATAGGATCTTCTTGGATAAGAGTTATTTGATCTTGCTGTAATTTCCAGAAACTTTGCTCTCAGTGCCCGAATTGTTAAAAATCACCCGAACGTGATAAAATACTGATTCCAATTGCTGCTGATCAATAAACAAATTGCCTAGGTCGTCCTATTTTGGTAGAATTGTTTGGGTTCCAGAAGTTTGCATTAGTTACAGATTACTACAGACTGTTCTGTTTTTTGACAGATTCTGTTTTTCGTGTGTTGTTTGCTTATTTTGATGAATCTATGGCTAATAAAATAGTTTATAATCCATAGAGAAGTTGGAATACAGTAGGTTTAACACCAATATAAATAAAGAATGAGTTCATTACAGTACCTTGAAGTTGTCTTTTGTTTTCTTTCTCTAACGGAGCTCATGAGATTTCTATTGAGTTTTGTGTTGTGAAGTTTTCAAGTTTTGGGTGAAATCTTTTGATGGATTATGGAACAAGGAGTGGCAAGAGCCTAAGCTTGGGGATGCCCATGGCTCCCCCAAGATAATCCAAGGACACCAAAAAGTCAAAGCTTGGGGATGCCCCGGAAGGCATCCCCTCTTTCGTCTACTTCCATCGGTAATTTTACTTGGAGCTATATTTTTATTCACCACATGATATGTGTTTTGCTTGGAGCGTCTTGTATTATTTGTGTCTTTGTTTGTTAGTGTGCCACAATCATCCTTGCTGTACACACCTTTTGAGAGAGCCATACATGAATTGGAATTTGATAGAATACTCTATGTGCTTCACTTATATCTTTTGAGCTATGTAGTTTTGCTCTATGTGCTTCACTTATATCTTTTGAGCTTGATAATTTCCTCTATGTGCTTCACTTAGATCTTTTAGAGCACGGTGGTGGATTTGTTTTATAGAAACTATTGATCTCTCATGCTTCACTTAAATTATTTTGAGAGTCTTTAATAGCATGGTAATTCGCTTAAATATAATATGCTTGGTATTCAAGATTTGTGAAACTTTCTTTTGAGTGCGTTGAATACTAAGAAAAGATTGATGCTTGATAATTGTTTTGAGATATGAAGATGGTGATATTAGAGTTATGCTAGTTGAGTAATTGTGAATTTGAGAAATACTTGTGTTAAAGTTTGTGATTCCCGTAGCATGCACGTATGGTGAACCGTTATGTGATGAAGTCGGAGCATGATTTATTTATTGATTGTCTTCCTTATGAGTGGCGGTCGGGGACGAGCGATGGTCTTTTCCTACCAATCTATACCCCTAGGAGCATGCGCGTAATACTTTGCTTTGATAACTTCTAGATTTTTGCAATAAGTATATGAGTTCTTTATGACTAATGTTGAGTCCATGGATTATACGCATTTTTTCCCATCCTTCCACCATTGCTAGCCTCTCTAATACCGCGCACCTTTCACCGGTATCATACACCCACCATATATCTTCCTCAAAACAGCCACCATACCTACCTATCATGGCATTTCCATAGCCATTCCGAGATATATTGCCATGCAACTTTCCACCGTTCCGTTTATTATGACACGCTCCATCATTGTCATATTGCTAGCATGATCATGTAGTTGACATCGTATTTGTGGCAAAGCCACCGTTCATAATTCTTTCATACATGTCACCCTTGATTCATTGCATATCCCGGTACACCGAGGCATTCATATAGAGTCATATTTTGTTCTAAGTATTGAGTTGTAATTGTTGAGTTGTAAGAAAAATAAAAGTGTGATGATCATCATTTTTAGAGCATTGTCCCAAGTGAGGAAAGGATGATGGAGACTATGATTCCCCCACAAGTCGGGATGAGACTCCGGACGAAAAAAAAAGAGGCCATAAAAAAAAGAGAAAAGGCCCAAAAAAAATGAGAGAAAAAGAGAGAAGGGACAATGTTACTATCCTTTTACCACACTTGTGCTTCAAAGTAGCACCATGATCTTCATGATAGAGAGTCTCTCATTTTGTCACTTTCATATACTAGTGGGAATTTTTCATTATAGAACTTGGCTTGTATATTCCAATGATGGGCTTCGTGAGCAAGCGAGTTGGATGCACACCCACTTAGTTTCTTTTGTTGAGCTTTCATATACTTATAGCTCTAGTGCATCCGTTGCATGGCAATCCCTACTCACTCACATTGATATCTATTGATGGGCATCTCCATAGCCCGTTGATACGCCTAGTTGATGTGAGACTATCTTCCACCCTTTTTTTCTTATCCACAACCACCATTCTATTCCACATATAGTGCTATATCCATGGCTCACGCTCATGTATTGCATGAAGATTGAAAAAGTTTTGAAAATGTTAAAGTATGAAACAATTGCTTGGCTTGTCATCGGGGTTGTGCATGATTTAAATACTTTGTGTGGTGAAGATAGAGCATAGCCAGACTATATGATTTTGTAGGGATAACTTTCTTTGGCCATGTTATTTTGAGAAGACATAATTGCTTTGTTAGTATCCTTGAAGTATTATTATTTTTATGTCAATATGAACTTTTGTCTTGAATCTTTCGAATTTGAATATTCATACCACAATTAAGAAGATTTGCATTGAAATTATGCCAAGTAGCACTCCGCATCAAAAATTCTCTTTTTATCATTTACCTACTCGAGGACGAGCATGAATTAAGCTTGGGGATGCCTGATACGTCTCCAACGTATCTATAAATTTTTGATTGCTCCATGCTATATTATCTACTGTTTTGGACTATATTGGGCTTTATTTTCCACTTTTATATTATTTTTGGGACTAACCTATTAACCGGAGGCCCAGCCCAGAATTGCTGTTTTTTGCCTATTTCAGTATTTCGGAGAAACAGAATATCAAACGGAGTCCAAATGGAATGAAACCTTCGGGAACGTGATTTTCTCACCGAACGTGATCCAGGAGACTTGGACCCTACTCCAAGGAACAAAAGAGGCGGTCACGAGGGTGGGGGGCGCCCCCTGCCTCGTGGGCCCCCTGTTGCTCCACCGACGTGCTCCTTCCTCCTATATATACCTACGTACCCCCAAACGATCAGAACAGGAGCCAAAACCTAATTCCACAGCCGCAACTTTCTGTATCCACGAGATCCCATCTTGGGGCCTGTTCTGGAGCTCCGCCGGAGAGGGCCGTCATCACGGGGGGCTTCTACATCATCCTAGCCCTTCCGATGAAGTGTGAGTAGTTTACCTCAGACCTTCGGGTCCATAGTTATTAGCTAGATGGCTTCTTCTCTCTTTTTGGATCTCAATACAATGTTCTCCCCCTCTCTTGTGGAGATCTATTCGATGTAATCTTCTTTTTGCGGTGTGTTTGTTGAGACCGATGAATTGTGGGTTTATGATCAAGTTTATCTATGAACAATATTTGAATCTTCTCTGAATTCTTTTATGTATGACTGGTTATCTTTGCAAGTCTCTTCGAATTATGAGTTTGGTTTGGCCTACTAGATTGGTTTTTCTTGCCATGGAGAAGTGCTTAGCTTTGGGTTCAATCTTGTGGTGTCCTTTCCCAGTGACAGAAGGGGCAGCAAGGCACGTATTGTATTGTTGCCATCGAGGATAACAAGATGGGGTTTATATCATATTGCATGAATTTATCTCTCTACATCATGTCATCTTGCTTAAAGCGTTACTCTGTTTTTAACTTAATACTCTAGATGCATGCTGGATAGCGGTCGATGAGTGGAGTAATAGTAGTAGATGCAGAATCGTTTTGATCTACTTGTCTCGGACGTAATGCCTATATACATTATCATACCTAGATATTCTCATAACTATGCTCAATTCTGTCAATTGCTCAACAGTAATTTGTTCACCCACCGTAGAATACTTATGCTCTTGAGAGAAGCCACTAGTGAAACCTATGGCCCCCGGGTCTATTCTCATCATATCAATCTCCATCACTTTAATATTGCTTTGCTTTTTTACTTTGCCTTTTACTTTTCACTTTGCATCTTTATATCAAAAATACCCAAAAATATTATCTATCATCTCTATCAGATCTCACTCCCGTAAGTAACCGTGAAGGGATTGACAACCCCTAATCGCGTTGGTTGCATTGAGCTATTGTTTTTGTGTAGGTACGAGGGACTTGCGTGTAGCCTCCTACTGGATTGATACCTTGGTTCTCAAAAACTGAGGGAAATACTTACGCTACTTTGCTGCATCATCCTCTCCTCTTCGGGGAAATCCAACGCAGTGCTCAAGAGGTAGCAGCCCCCTCCGGTGGAGCTCCGGAACAGGCCCCAAGATGGGATCTCGTGGGTACAGAAGGTTGCGGCGGTGGAATTAGGTTTTTGGCTCCGTATCTGATCGTTCGGGGGTATGTAGGTATATATATAGGAGGAAGAAGTACGTCGGTGGAGCTTCGGGGGGCCCACGAGGCAGGGGGCGCGCCCTCCACCCTCGTGGCCGCCTCCCCTCTTCCTTGGCGTAGGGTCCAAGTCTCCTGGATCACGTTCGGTGAGAAAATCACGTTCCCGAAGGTTTCATTCCGTTTGGACTCCGTTTGATATTCCGTTTCTTCGAAACACTGAAATAGGTAAAAAACAGCAAATCTGGGCTGGGCCTCCGGTTAATAGGTTAGTCCAAAAGTAATATAAAAGTGAATAATAAAGCCCAATATAGTCCAAAACAGTAGATAATATAGCATGGAGCAATCAAAAATTATAGATACGTTGGAGACGTATCAGCGACAGACGCCGCTGTGTAGGGATGCCCGAGCGCGATGAAGTGGGCATACTTGGAGAAGCGATCGACCACCGTGAGAATGACGAACTTGCCGCCCACCTTGGGGAGGCCCTCGATGAAGTCCATGGAAATGTCCGCCCAGACCTGGGACGGCACCTCCAAAGGCTGGAGCAAGCAAGCCGGCCGGAGAGTCTCCGTCTTGTTGCGTTGGCACGTCACACAAGACCGTACCCAGTCACAGACCAGGGCACGATCACCTGGAATGTAGAAGTCGGCGCGGAGACGATGAAGTGTCTTCTGCACACCCTCATGGCCCGCCGAGTGGGCGAGGCGCAACACCTGATGACGGAGGTCGGCATGTGCCAGAACAAAAACCCGGCGGCCATGGAGGAGCAGGCCGTCGGCGAGGCGCCACGGCTCATCCAGCACCCCCGCAGCCAACTGCTGCTGAAGGAGGAGCGCGTCGGCCGCAGCTGCGGTCGCCCGCCGGATGTCGGTGAAGAGGGTGAAGGAGGGCCCGCCGCTGATGCAGAAGGCCGCCCCCTCAGCCGTACCGTCGTCAGTGTCAGCGTCACACCGAGACAGGGCATCGGCGACCTGTAGGGGAACGCAGCAGAAAACAAAAATTTTCCGACCTACGCACCAGCCCAGGACCACTATGGAGACTGCATACATGGTTTGATCTTTTTCGTTACCGACTCGTAGCGCAGCGGGAAGTAGAGTCGATGACGATCGGCGGTGCAGATCCCCGCAGCTAGGATTTACAACCTCCCAACCGCGAGGATGTATACCCTCATCTGCTCCTCAGACAGCCCTCCGGGAGGCGGTCGAACAGCCCCCCGGACGGTGTCGCGGACAGCCCTTCGGGAGGACCTTCGAAACTCGAACGGTCACTCGGACAGCCCTTCGGGAGGACCTTCGAAACTCGGACGGTCACACGGACAGCCCTTCGGGAGGCACTCACGAACTAAGACCGAAACTACGATCTCTCTACAGAGTTGCACACATACGGTGTCATCTATCCGGCAGGGCTTCGCCGTCCAGAACTAGTTCCTGCCGGAACCCAGACAGCCTTACGGCTCTACGAAACTCTTTTCGTGGGAGGGAGAGAAGAAGCCAGATAATGCATGGCATGTGTATGAGAGCAAGGGATGAGTGTAGAGGGCTGCCCCTCCACCTCTATTTATAGGAAATCCCAAGGGGGTAGGGTAGTTTCACAAAAAACCCAAAATGCACATGAATGAAGTCCTTCCACAAGGACCTAGGAGTGAAACCAAGGAACTAGAGGGTCCCCAAGGGGGGATACCCCATGTCGCCGGCCACACCCCCATGAGGGGCCCCAAAAATGGCTCCTATCCATCCATGTCATCCCCAAGATCTTTTGGAGCAAAGCCCCAAAAGATGGCTTTCCATAAAGTAACCATAAAGCTGATTTTCACTATTCACGACGACATTTTTCAGCGTCTGATCGAACTGAAAATATTTATGTGGGCTAAGAACATTTCCAGTACCCACTAAAATGATTTTCAACGCGTTCCGAAACAATTCCGGTTTTAGTGATTTTCATCTGCGAAACGCATCTGAAGTGGCTCCGGCAGCTCCGGAACATTTCCGGTTTTTATCTCAGAAAATTCCAAAAAGCTTCCAGAATGATTCTGGCATCCTCCAAGAATTATCAGGCATGTGCCGAAACCAATTTGACTTAATGGTGTATCCCGAAACAACTTTTCGGTATCATCAAAACTTATCCGATGACCTCTCTCTGCGGTACGATTCCGTTGTCCGAAACTTTTCGGTGTCCGAAACTTTTTCGGTGATTTTCTCTCAGACTCCCTGTCTAGTATTCAGCAGATAGATGACCCTTAAGCGTGTGACCCTATAGGTTCGGTGAAGTATAGACATGACCCGGAACCCCTTCCGATCAATGATCAACATCGGAGCCGTGGACACCCATATTGACCCCTATACCCACACGAATAAATATTCGAGTGAACCTCCAGTTGCCGTGTGCTATTCCTGTTGCTTCGTGATATGTTACAAATACCCGAGGTGAGACTTGTTGGCATTCCCGTGGATCAACAACTTGTCCACTATGCTAGTTACCTCGTTACCGGTATTGTTCTCTTTTCTCGTTATCGTGTTCCGGCATCCCCGTGATCAAATCACAAAGTGTCTGGCCAGACGATGATGGATACCGTAACACCGAGAGGGCCCAGAGATATCACTCCATCGTCGGAGGAGCAAATCCCAATCTTGAGCTATCAAGTTACTTGACACACTTTTCCATGAACCCGTAAGCCGCCGTAATAGCCACCCATTTACGGATGACGTTTAACAAACCCCAAAGTTCATGAAGCAAGCATGAAGAAACTCGATACTCTCATGGTCTAAGGAATCATGCAAACGTTAACCATCTCTGTGTTATGTACCAATAAACTTGTGACGAATGAATCTCATAGCATAACATCAATCCGGGTCGATTCAACACAAATGTTCTCTTAACATTGTGCCCTCAAGGTTGCTGACATAGACATGCCCATGATCAGGAAAACATAACCATCATGCAACACTTGAGCTAGTCTTAGAGGCCAGACTAGGAATACATTTTACCGTTTATTATTCCACACGTGCATATGAGTCTTCCTCCGAGCCTCGTGGTTATTGCAGACTCGAGAACCATAGCAGTTATAGCATGGAACATAAACATAATTATGAACTCGGAGATAAATAATATCATTTATTATTGCCTCTAGGGCATATCTCCTATAGACTCCCACTTGCACTAGAGTCAATAATCTAGTTAATGCTAATGCACTTTACACCTGTGGCACACCGGTGTAAATATGCTTCGCTTGTGGTATAGCCTGATGTCCAACGGATCTGACGACTTCAGTTCCGTGTGTATCTTTGCATGTCCTCGCGTTTTCACGTTTTCACAAAATTCATATTTTGTGTGGACTTGGCTTTGTATGTATGTGAATCACAGGTCGAACCTGGATTCCTCAGACTGAGTTTTGGAGCAACTACCTGCAGTAGTGTCCCATTGTCAAAAGCCATCTTGGAACTATACTAAGTTCATGAATGAACTATATGATTCAACATCTTCTTTGTCGCTTCTAAAGCGTCAACATACTTAGCCCTTGTTATAGAATTTGCCACATTAACTAGTTTGAACAAATTCCAACTAACTGTGCCACCACAATGTGTGTTACACAAAACCCTTAACTTAAATCGAAAATCGCACGGTGAAAAGATGAAGACTATCGATGTAACATTTTACAACGAACTCTTCATGATCTCCGCTTGCAAGAAAACATATCATCAGTACTTACTCTAGTACTCAATGACATCTTTCACTGTTGTCCCACGATCAGTACTTTGATCACTTTAGTATCCATACTCGCAACACCATGGGAGTATCGGACATATCTGGTTGTTTTACATACCATGGAATACATGATTAATCCAAACACAAAAGTGTGTGGAATCTGCATCATGTATTTTACTCATCAGTGTTTTGGGACACCGAGTCTTGCAAAAACTCTTTCCATGTGACTTTGGCAAGAATCACTCCTTGGCGTTTTAAATGCTAAAAGGTTTTAGCATCTTGTCAATATGTATTCATTGCTTAGCCCCATTAGGTAAATCTATCTCCATAGATCATCATGCCTAATATTGAGGCTATTTAGCCTAAGCACTTCATCGAAAAACTATTCTCAAATGAAGTCCTAATTTGTGTCAAGAAATTTATTTCCAATTACCAATGTGCCAAGCACATAAGGTTTTTAGAAATATTATTACGCTCCCACTTACTTTCTTGAATTACAAGCATCTTCGTTACCCATTGATGAAGTCAGAACCCCTTTGACCATTTCATCAAAACCCGAAGATTCCAACTCCATTTTGCTCTCTTATGTCCATTGCTGGAACTCTGAAGTTTGCATACCTACTAGCATCCTCTGGATCGACAAATTACTTTGGACTGTATCATATACAAGTCCTAGCTTTCATTTCCATTAGATGGAAATCCTTTTATCATCCATGTTTCATATCTCATGATTGAAATATGTATTAATTGCTAGTTCAACCCGAACCGACTTTAAGCATCGCTACGATGAAAACAACCTCATCGTAGTCAACTCTTGAACTTGTTATTCCAACAAGTCGAGCTTTATGGATAAAACATTTTATCCGTATCAGTTTTAAGTTCCATAAATATTCTTTAGACTCTAAGTCTTCCGAAAGGTGTATCAAGGTTTTAATCTTGAATCACTTATATGGAAACTAACTCGGGTTGTATTGGCATTTAGCCAATTCCGGAGTCAGGGCCCATCAATGCTTCCTTGTGTATCGTAGGTATAATGTTGTCTAACAACAATATCTCGTTTGCGCACCTGAGAGGTTTGCACGAGCCTTGCCTACGTGGTTCAGCTGCAAGTTCGACCGAAGTTCATACATTTTATTGTAGAGACTTCCGTATCAGTCGCGGTAGGAAACTATGGAATTACTTCCAAGGTCTCTTTCCTTTGATCTGATGACGTAGATACTGTTTATCTCGTCGAGTTGCACTATTCTCCCACTCACCTTTTTGAAAGAACCATTCTCTTTAAAAGCACACCGTTTCGCGGCAAAACTATTTGCCTCGGTATAGTGAGGGAGGAATACCCAACATTTTGGTATAACCTACAAAGTAGCACTTGTCTGATTTGGAATAGGTTTGTAACCTTTTACATAAGCCCCATATTCCAAATGTTAAGAAAAGATATAACATGGTTGGGCGTACCATACCATGGCTTCATTTCAACAGACCCGATGTAGCTCTTTTCAGTGTAAAAACCGCAGTCTCTAAAGCATCACTTTAAAAGGGATAATGGCAAATTTATTTATGTCATCTTTCACCTTACCATGTCATAAATGGTTTGATTACATCTCCACAGACTTTCCACTTGCAGTGGTGTTCCGGGAGGTGCAAGTTATGAAACCCCTTTCACAACTCATCAGACATTCGCTAAACATGTAACTCAAATATTCCTTTGTGCAATCAAATTGCAGAAACATAATTTTCTTGTTACAATAACTTCTACTTCATTTTTGAGAACCTTTCGAATGATTTCAAAAGATCCAGACTTACGTCTCATCAAGTAAATACCCATATATCTACTTGAGTCATTTCTGAAGATAAATAAATCCACCACTAACAACACTTATCGGACTACACACATCAAATGTATGATCACTAATAAGTTTGTTGTTCGTTCCTTATGGCCTGTGAACGGTATTTTAGTCACTTCACTTTTTGGAGGAAAGTTGCAAGTGTCAGATGATTCAAAATCAAGAAGACTTCAAAATCCATCATAGTGGAATTTTCCATGCGGTTTCTCCAATGTGACCAAATGTAGTGCCACACTTGTGTGGTATTCTTTTAGTCTTGCGACATTTAGCGCCAGTGTTATGGATGTATCATATTACCATCAATATTCATAACATACATGCCATCTTGGATGGAAGCATGGCCCTTCATGTTATTCATAATACTTAACAACAATTGTTGTTTTTATGAACAACTCTTTTGCAACAAACATTGTGCAATGGGCTAGAGTGTATGAAACTCTAAAATGAATTATGAAAGTAAACCCAGAGGTATTGTATTATTATCAATATTCATAACATACATCTCATTCATAATGAAAGTATGGTCCTTGTGTTATTCATAACATCGAACATAAAAAGTTCTCTTATGAACAACCTTCTTGCAAGATACTTTATGCAATGGGATAGAGTTTGTAAAACTCTAAATGAATTATGAAAATAAATACAGACGGCAATACACCGATGGAAGGTATAGTAACATTTACTATGTTCCCTGTGTATACCTTAACTTCATTTCTAGCTAGTCTTTCAGGCCATAGTAGTTCTTACATCGAGTTGCAACAGAATGCAATCGAGCGGGCAATTTTGTGATGAACTCACAATACCCAAGAATTAGTGATTAACATGTTTAACCATAATTCGCAAGAACTATATCTTTGACCAGCCTTCTATACATCAAAAACTTGTATGACATTCATACATGAGCTAGATATTCCAGTCTTCTTTCCTTTTGCCTTTATACTTCTAACAGTTTAACTTTTAGTATTTCTCCTACTCTCAGAAGAAGCACCCAACTTAAGAGTGGCATTAGCCCCGGACTTCCTAGGCGTGTAAGTCATACTAACACCCTTTGGACACTTCCTTTCTCTTTAAGTTGTTGTTTTATTCACCTTTCATTATATGACAGGCGTTCTTCTGGATCCCTTTCCCAACAGTCAAATGCATAGTAAACACTTTTACTAATACTTGCAAACAAACATTGCTTTGTTTGTATCTGAAAATAATTTTCAGTTCCATGAATATCATATAACTATCCCAACTTTCGAAGTTTGGGTTTCATGGAAGCAAACATATTCCACTTAACTGTAACAGAATCCTAGCTTTTGGATCGAAGGACGAGAGTCACATGATCCATAGCATTAGCGGGAGGATACGGAAAGCATGCGATAGGACAATGTCCTTCTCGGCACTTTTGAGGACAATCCTCATATTACGTTACCAATCGTAAAGTTTTAACCAGATATTTAACAGCTATTCAATTTTAATAGGGAAGGTGGAAATGCGAGCCATTATTCTACAACTATTATGCAAGAAACACTTAGACAGTGTTCATAATTAATTGCACTTAGAATTAAACATGTTAATTCAACAGTGCGCTCCCACTCAAATCAATATCTCTCACAATTAATTTTGAGTGATACAAGATCCAGACTTCAATTCATCGCCATAGAATCATCATCTCATAACGGGAATTTTAATCGGTAGGCCAACTTGCCGATCACATCTCTATGTGACTCTTGCTCATCTTTCGATGCGTGTGTTCCGAGCTCAGGACGATCCTGCCATGAACGTCAAGACAACCAAGTGATCTTGCTGCGAGGTCTGACCTCACCCGCCTCACACTTCTCTAATCGTTCGTACCCATGCATCCATGGCGCACCCCGAAAAGATAGGTGCCGTGACGGTGCTACACTTGGGAGAACACTAACTACTTGATATTTTAAGTGAGAGATCACCCTAATAAAAGCGACTACCGCGCAATCAAGAAGGGTGCATCATAAGGGATAAACATCTCAGGCAATTCATAATAGCATGATATGGTATAGCCCTTTCTGACGGAGAAGTATTTCATTTCTTCGTCTTTGGCATTCGCGTCTGTGTTCACCTTCGCGAAGATTGCCACCACCTTGTTGATGCACCAGATAATATTGCTATCTCTATAGCTAACAAAATAATGCATTACAACAAGGTTGACACGCAGGTCATTAAAGTGCAATCATATGGCTCCAGCCATCATGCCGAATCATGACACGCAGGTCATGTTAATCAAATTACATCATATAGTCATCTCATACATAATCGAATTAGTATGAGCACTGCTATACCACATCACATGCACATCCTGCAAAACCAAGTTAGACGCCTCTAATAGGTTTATGCAAAATTTTATTTTACGTGGCTTCTAAGGTTTTGACTTAAACCGCAGCTACCAACGTTTTATCATCAAGTATGATTATTCAAGTTGCTACATTAACATCTCGGGGTGTATGAAACACGGGATAATTAAATCTCGAGCCCCATACTAAACTTCGTCATACGCATGACCCCCGTGCAGATCATATCTGCAATGCCCTTTCATCTGCGAATTTCATCTTTCTTTTGACTACGGCAGAACCCAAAGAACTGATAGCACTTCCATGATCAATCAGGATCACAGATTGCCAGAACTTTGTCAAATTCCACCATGCTGTCTCGAGATTGAGCAAACGCAAATTCTAGGGAAGCAACAAGAACCTCGGGTAACAGATTTCATCTGTCACCCGCATAAATAATTTTCAGCAATAGATCTCATCTACTACCTAATTATATTATGCAATACCCATACATCTCCATGTATTCTAGATCGAAACCTGCATCTACGCATAGCACGGCTCTTGATGCCACTGTAGGGGAACGCAGCAGAAAACAAAAATTTTCCGACCTACGCACCAGCCCAGGACCACTATGGAGACTGCATACATGGTTTGATCTTTTTCGTTACCGACTCGTAGCGCAGCGGGAAGTAGAGTCGATGACGATCGGCGGTGCAGATCCCCGCAGCTAGGATTTACAACCTCCCAACCGCGAGGATGTATACCCTCATCTGCTCCTCAGACAGCCCTCCGGGAGGCGGTCGAACAGCCCCCGGGACGGTGTCGCGGACAGCCCTTCAGGAGGACCTTCGAAACTCGGACGGTCACACGGACAGCCCTTCGGGAGGCACTCACGAACTAAGACCGAAACTACGATCTCTCTACAAAGTTGCACACATACGGTGTCATCTATCCGGCAGGGCTTCGCCGTCCAGAACTAGTTCCTGCCGGAACCCAGACAGCCTTACGGCTCTACGAAACTCTTTTCGTGGGAGGGAGAGAAGAAGCCAGATAATGCATGGCATGTGTATGAGAGCAAGGGATGAGTTTGGAGGGCTGCCCCTCCACCTCTATTTATAGGAAATCCCAAGGGGGTAGGGTAGTTTCACAAAAAACCCAAAATGCACATGAATGAAGTCCTTCCACAAGGACCTAGGAGTGAAACCAAGGAACAAGAGGGTCCCCAAGGGGGGATACCCCATGTGGCCGGCCACACCCCCATGAGGGGCCCAAAAAATGGCTCCTATCCATCCATGTCATCCCCAAGATCTTTTGGAGCAAAGCCCCAAAAGGTGGCTTTCCATAAAGTAACCATAAAGCTGATTTTCACTATTCACGACGACATTTTTCAGCGTCTGATCGAACTGAAAATATTTATGTGGGCTAAGAACATTTCCAGTACCCACTAAAATGATTTTCAACGCATTCCGAAACAATTCCGGTTTTAGTGATTTTCATCTGCGAAACGCATCTGAAGTGGCTCCGGCAGCTCCGGAACATTTCCGGTTTTTATCTCAGAAAATTCCAAAAAGCTTCCAGAATGATTCTGGCATCCTCCAAGAATTATCAGTCATGTGCCGAAACCAATTTGACTTAATGGTGTATCCCGAAACAACTTTTCGGTATCATCGAAACTTATCCGATGACCTCTCTCTGCGGTACGATTCCGCTGTCCGAAACTTTTCGGTGTCCGAAACTTTTTCGGTGATTTTCTCTCAGACTCCCTGTCTAGTATTCAGCAGATAGATGACCCTTAAGCGTGTGACCCTATAGGTTCGGTGAAGTATAGACATGACCCGGAACCCCTTCCGATCAATGATCAACATCGGAGCCGTGGACACCCATATTGACCCCTATACCCACACGAATAAATATTCGAGTGAACCTCCAGTTGCCGTGTGCTATTCCTGTTGCTTCGTGATATGTTACAAATACCCGAGGTGAGACTTGTTGGCATTCCCGTGGATCAACAACTTGTCCACTATGCTAGTTACCTCGTTACCGGTATTGTTCTCTTTTCTCGTTATCGTGTTCCGGCATCCCCGTGATCAAATCACAAAGTGTCTGGCCAGACGATGATGGATACCGTAACACCGAGAGGGCCCAGAGATATCTCTCCATCGTCGGAGGAGCAAATCCCAATCTTGAGCTATCAAGTTACTTGACACACTTTTCCATGAACCCGTAAGCCGCCGTAATAGCCACCCATTTACGGATGACGTTTAACAAACCCCAAAGTTCATGAAGCAAGCATGAAGAAACTCGATACTCTCATGGTCTAAGGAATCATGCAAACGTTGACCATCTCTGTGTTATGTACCAATAAACTTGTGACGAATGAATCTCATAGCATAACATCAATCCGGGTCGATTCAACACAAATGTTCTCTTAACATTGTGCCCTCAAGGTTGCTGACATAGACATGCCCATGATCAGGAAAACATAACCATCATGCAACACTTGAGCTAGTCTTAGAGGCCAGACTAGGAATACATTTTACCGTTTATTATTCCACACGTGCATATGAGTCTTCCTCCGAGCCTCGTGGTTATTGCAGACTCGAGAACCATAGCAGTTATAGCATGGAACATAAACATAATTATGAACTCGGAGATAAATAATATCATTTATTATTGCCTCTAGGGCATATCTCCTACACGACGGTGTTAAGGCGACCCGGACGGCACTCGACAGTGAAGTCAAACCCGAAGAGTTTAATGATCCACTGGTGCTGCGGCACAGTCGAGAACCTCTGATCCAGCATGAACTTGAGGTTGTAGTGATCCGTACGGATCCGGAAGGATCGACCGCAAAGATAGGGCCGCCAGTGACGCACCGCCTGTACCAAGCCAATGAGCTCGCGCTCATAAGCCGCCAGCTTAAGATGGCGGCGGCAAAGGGTCGGCTGAAGAAGGCGAGGGGCCCATCGACCTGATGAAAAACTGCACCAAACCCTGCACCGGAGGCGTCGCAGTCGACGGTGAACGGTAGGTCGAAATCAGGCATCTGCAGGACGGGACCCGTCGTGAGGGCCCCCTTGAGGGCCTCGAACGCGGTGGTAGCCTCCTCATCCCAAGAGAAGGCGTTGCGACGGAGAAGGCGCGTGAGCGGGACCACGATGAGGCCAAACTCCCGGATAAATTTCCGGTAGTACCCCGCGAGGCCCAGAAATCCGCGAAGAGCCAGCGGAGACTGCGGGATCGGCCAGGCAGCGACGGCCGCCACCTTGTCGGCGTCCATAGCCACCCCCTCGGCTGAGATGACGTGGCCGAGGTAAGCGACAGACAGTGTCCCGAACGAGCACTTCGAGCGCTTAAGATGAAGATGATGCGCCCGAAGCTCGTTGAAGACGATGGCCACATGCTGGAGGTGCTCTGCCCAAGAGGCGCTGTAGATAAGAATGTCATCAAAGAAAACGAGCACAAACCGACGTAAGTAGGGCCGAAGGACATCGTTCATCAAGGCCTGAAAGGTCGCCGGGGTGTTGGAGAGACCAAAAGGCATCACCAAGAACTCGAAGTGACCGTGATGAGTCCAAAACGTCGTCTTGGCGATGTCGTCTGGGTGCATGCACACTTGATGGTACCCTGACCGGAGATCCAGCTTGGTGAAGAAGCGCGCCCCATGTAGTTCATCCAGGAGCTCATCGACCACCAGGATAGGGAACTTGTCCTTAAGTGTGAGAGCATTAAGGGCGCGGTAGTCGATGCAGAAATGCCACGTGTCGTCCAACTTGCAAACGAGGAGGACCGGCGCAGTGAATGGCGACGTGGAAATCCGGATAATGCCCGTGGCAAGCATGAGTGCACACTGCCACTCCAACTCGTCCTTCTGCAGCTGAGGATACCGGTAGGGTCGTACTGCCACCGGTGCCGAGCCTGGCAGGAGGTGAATACGGTGGTCGTAGACCCGGGCCGGTGGAAGGCCCTGCGGCTCCTCAAAGAGATCACGGTGTTGCTGCAGGAGGCTGTCCAACAGCGGGTGCTCGGCCTCGGTGATGGTCGCGGCCAACTGGAGCGGGGGCGTCGCCAGGGTGCCTCCAATGCTCTCTGATAAGTCTCCAACGTATCTATAATTTTTGATTGCTCCATGCTATATTATCTACTGTTTTGGACTATATTGGGCTTTATTTTCCACTTTTATATTATTTTTGGGACTAACCTATTAACCGGAGGCCCAGCCTAGAATTGTTGTTTTTTGCCTATTTCAGTGTTTCGGAGAAACATAATATCAAACGGAGTCCAAACGGAATAAAACCTTTGGGAACGTGATTTTCTCACCGAACGTGATCCAGGAGACTTGGACCCTACTCCAAGGAACAAAAGAGGCGGTCACGAGGGTGGGCCCCCCTAGGGCGCGCTTCCCTGCCTCGTGGGCCCCCTGTTGCTCCACCGACGTACTCCTTCCTCCTATATATACCTACGTACCCCCAAACAATCAGATACGGAGCCAAAAGCCTAATTGCACCGCCGCAACTTTCTGTATCCACGAGATCCCATCTTGGGCCTGTTCCGGAGCTCCGCCGGAGAGGGCCGTCATCACGGAGGGCTTCTACATCATCATAGCCTCTCTGATGAAGTGTGAGTAGTTTACCTCAGACCTTCGGGTCCATAGTTATTAGCTAGATGCTTCTTCTCTCTTTTTTGGATCTCAATACAATGTTCTCCCCCTCTCTTGTGGAGATCTATTCGATGTAATCTTCTTTTTGCGGTGTGTTTGTTGAGACCGATAAATTGTGGGTTTATGATCAAGTCTATCTATGAATAATATTTGAATCTTCCCTGAATTCTTTTATGTATGATTGGTTATCTTTGCAAGTCTCTTCGAATTATCAGTTTGGTTTGGCCTACTAGATTGGTTTTTCTTGCCATGGGTGAAGTGCTTAGCTTTGGGTTCAATCTTGCGGTGTCCTTTCCCAGTGACAGAAGGGGCAGCAAGGCACGTATTGTATTGTTGCCATCGAGGATAACAAGATGGAGTTTTATCATATTGCATGAAACTATCCCTCTACATCATGTCATCTTGCTTAAGGCGTTACTCTGTTTTTAACTTAATACTCTAGATGCATGCTGGATAGCGATCGATGAGTGGAGTAATAGTAGTAGATGCAGGCAGGAGTCGGTCTACTTGTTTCGGACATGATGCCTATATACATGATCATACCTAGATATTCTCATAACTATGCTCAATTCTATCAATTGCTCAACAGTAATTTGTTCACCCACTGTAGAATACTTATGCTCTTGAGAGAAGCCACTAGTGAAACCTATGGCCCCCGGGTCTATTTTCATCATATCAATCTCCATCACTTTATTATTGTTGTGCTTTTACTTTGTCTTTTACTTTTTACTTTGCATATCTATATCAAAAATACCAAAAATATTATCTATCAGATCTCACTCTCGTAAGTGACCGTGAAGGGATTGACAACCCCTAATCGCGTTGGTTGCGAGGAGCTATTGTTTTTGTGTAGGTACGAGGGACTTGCGTGTAGCCTCCTACTGGATTGATACCTTGGTTCTCAAAAACTGAGGGAAATACTTACGCTACTTTGCTGCATCATCCTCTCCTCTTCGGGGAAATCCAACGCAATGCTCAAGAGGTAGCACCCTCCCACCGGACGCGGCGGCCGAGACGCCAGAAGGTCATCGTCAGGGCGTCGAAGTCCCAAAGGATGGGACCGAGATTCCGCAAGAAGTCGACGCCGAGGATGAAGTCGAAGCAGCCCAAGTCAATGCCGGCGCAGGTGATGGTGAAGTGCTCGTCGCCGATAGTGATGGGCACGTCCCGGGCGAGCCCATGGCAGCGGAGGCAGTCGCCATTAGCGACGGTGACCCGCAGCTGCTCTCCGCCTGTCGGCTGTAGCGCGAGGCGCCGCATGGTGGCCTCAGGCCGGAAGTTATACGTGGAACCTGTGTCCACGAGGGCCACCAGACGCTCGCCCTGGATCGTGACCGGTAAAAGCATCGTCCGTTCATCACGGATGCCGGCCAATGCGTGAAGCGAGACGACGAGGGTCGTCGCTGGAGCGTGCGCGGGTGCAGGCGCGGGCTCCGCGGCGGCTGGGTTGCCGAGTCCATCATCGAGTGTGTCATCCTCGGTCTCGTCGGTCGTCTCCAAGTAGAAGAGGCGTGGGCAGACATGGCCCGGGGCGTAGGGCGCATCACAGTTAAAGCAAAGCCCCAAGCGTCGGCGCTCGAGCTGCTCCGCCTGAGAGAGGCGCCGGAAAGGGCGCGTCACGGCCGGGGTGGCCGCCGGTGATGCGGCCGAAGGTGCGGGTGCTGTCGGGGGTGGTCGGGGAGGGAGCCGGCCCCCACGAGACGCGGGTGTCCGCGTCAAGGCCTGGGCGCGCTGCTTGAATGCCCGAGCATAGTACATGGCCGTCTGAAGATCTTGGGGCCCCTTCAGCTCGACGTCCACGCGGATGTGGTCGGGAAGGCCGCCGACGAAGAGTTCAGCCCGTTGTAGGGCCGTCACGCCCGGCGCGTGGCACGCGAGAGCCTGGAAACGGTCGGCGAAATCCTGCACCATGGAGGTGAAGGGTAGGCGTCCCAACTCGGCCAGGCGGCTCCCGTGCGTCGGTGGCCCGAAACGAAGGAGGCACAGCTCGCGGAAACGCTCCCACGGAGGCATGCCGCCCTCGTCCTGCTCGAGGGCGTAGTACCATGTCTGGGCTGCACCGCGGAGGTGGTAGGAAGCCAGCCAAGTGCGCTCCGACGCGGGCGTGCGCTGCCCACGAAAAAACTGGTCACACTGGTTGAGCCAGTTGAGCGGGTCGTCCGAGCCATCATATGTGGCGAAGTCGATCTTGGCGAACCGGGGCGGCGTCTGGGTCGTCGCGCCAGGGCCCACCGGCTCGGCGATGCGGAGAGCTGATGACGGTGCCCGGTCCATGGTGGGGAGGCCGGCGTAGGCCCCCGTGGGGCCCGACGAGGCCCTGGACTGCAGCATGGGCACCGACGGGTCCCCGGCCTCCGTATAAACTAGCGGTGGCGACGTCCCGGTGAGCCAGCCCGGGATCGGAGATGGTGACGGTGGGAACCGGACCTGCTGGATCGGGAGACCGCCCAGTGTGGACTGGACCAGGCCGGGGCAGGGCAGCGGCGGTGGAATCTGGACCGACGCAGCCGGTGCGAATGACGCGGCTGGGGCCGGCGCGGGCCAAGACGACCACTGTGGGGGTGAGGCATGCGCGGACAGCGCGGGTGGCGCCGCGAGCGCTGGCGCGGGCCACTGTGGCCAGGAGGGCGCTGGCGCGGCCGGCGGCTGGAGCGCCGGGTAGCCCCTGGTGATTGCCCCGGGGACCGAGTACCAAGGCAGGGCCGGCGGTCCGGAGGGAACGGGCGGCGGTGGCGGCCCGTACGGGCTGGCCAGGTAGAGTCGGATTCCCTGGACCGCGACGACCGGGTCATTGAGGACATCGGCCATGGCCTCTTGGGAGTAGAGGGTCGGCATGGTGGACGGTGATGGCAGCGGAGCCGTGGCGGGGGGCGGCGACTGGCCGGTCGACGCGCCGGAGGAAGAATCCATCGGCGCCGAGGGCAGGGTCAGCGGGGCCATGGTGATCGGCGATGTCACGGCGGCGGTGGTGGTGAGGGGCAGCGACGAGGTTGGTGGTGGTGAGGACATGCTCGAAACCAAGCTAGCTGATACCAAGGTGTTAGGAGCTAGGGTTCTTCCCAGTCTCGGACGTAGGCTGTAGGGAAACGAGGGAGGTGGGCGAGGGCTGGAGCGCGGCGGCCGGCGCTGAAGGAAAGAGGCGGCTAGGGTTTAGGGTTTCCGGCTCCTCTGGGAGCCGGGCAATAGGAATAGTCTTATTGCTTAAATCTCAAAATAGTTTTACAACTTGTATATATAACCACGATGTGAAATAAAAACTAAGATAACTTGCGGGCTAAACTTGCCCGGGGGGCATAACAGTCTGAGCCATGCCCATACGCAACAATCTAACCTGACTGTAAATTTGCCACCAACAAACCTTGAAACAGTATGTCCATACTAATCAAAGAAAGCCAGCAGCTAGCTTAACATAGAGGATTAAGACACATGCTGTGCTTATCCAGTCCTGAAACTCAATTGGATCGGAGGTATATATCTTGAGAAATGTGCAGCAAGACTGGTGAGTAAAGATACTAGAAAACAGACGACGGTACTGAAGAACAATAATCAAAATCAAATCAGCAAATGTCGTAAACATTAGATAAACAGGGGGTGAAATGCTTGCTTAACAAGGTGAACACTTTGGTTGGTAATGTACATCTCAAGAATTGAAGAATGGTGTCTAGAGTTCCTCCTCTCTTGCCAAGGCAATGCAAAGAATGACCAGACAGAGCAAAAGAATGAAATGAAAGCATGATTCTTTCTTTCTCTCTTTCGCGCCCTATCTCTCAAATCTTTCTCAATGTTACCCGGACCGCATTACCGGATCGGAGACCCGATCATAGCAGAAACGAGACGAGGGTGTTGAATATGTTCCATGTCCTTCGTCTCTCGGTGATCTCGCTCTGGAGCTCGTCGACGAGCCCCCCGTCCAGCAGACTCCTCTGCAATCCATTCATATAAACCCCCAACCACATCAGAATTGCTCAATATATTGATCATCACAAATTCACAATTAGTAGATGCAAACCATGACAGAAGAGGAGGAAGAAGATGAAGAAGCACTACCTTGGTGGCCTCGCGGAGGGCGCCCCAGCACTCGATGCGGTTGTACTTGCGGGAGGAGGAGTGGAAGTGCACCCACACCCTGGCGTCCATGAGCTCGGGCCGGGCGGCGAAGAGGGCGGCGTCGCCGTGCACCACGGCCTTGAGCACCAGCGGCAGCTCCTTGGAGAAGACGTAGTAGCGGAACCCAGCGGCCAGCTCCTGCAGCGGGTTCGGCCCGCTGACGTGGCAGTGCAGGTGCAGCGTCATCTCCCCTCCGCCCGGCCCGCCGGTGCAGGTCATCTCCTTCCACTCGGCGAAGACGTCGTCGCGCCGCCACCCCCACCGCCGCAGCTGCTCGCTCGTGATGGTCTCCGACACCGCCAGCGTCAGGTTCGCGGTGAAGTCGCAGTGGCTCAGCGTGTAGGCCCTCGGGAACGCCTCACCGGCGCCGGCGTACTGCACCGTCAGCTTCGCCGCGTCGAAGGTCGTCGGCGCGCCCAGCACCTTGGCCGCCTGGACAGAGCAGAAAAAGGTGCCGCTCCGATTGTCAGGTGTGAGCTAAGGGAGAAGAAGAAAGGAAGAAGAAGCAAGCTAGTTGAGCTTACGAGGGAGGAAGAGAGCAGGTCGGATCTCCGGCCGCCGTCGCAGCAGACGACCAAGAAGCGCCTCCGGCTCCTGCCCCTGCCGCCGCCGCCGGTGGCCGTGGTGCTGGTGACGGCGGCGGAGAAGCAGAGCGCGGCGCTGCGCGACGCCATTGGGAATCTCGCATCAACAACAAGCCCCTGCTCGCCGTGGCATCCTGCAGCCGCCTCCTCCCGCTGCTGCTCCGACCGGCCGCCCGCCCAAACTCCTTCTCCTCCTCCTCCGGTGGCTGGTGGTGCCGCGTGCTTGGCACAAGAAGTGAGAGAGAGGGATGTACGTGGCTGCTGCCTGAGCTGCACGAGAGAGAGAGAGAGGTGGATTGGGTGGGCAGCAATCCATGGCTGCCGCTTGCCCCTAGTATTTTTCCATGGCTGTGGACGACGCAGCGGCGGGCTCCACGCCAAGGGATCACACGTGGCGCGCTCCCATTCGCTGCCTTGCACATGCATGGATAACGCAACACCCAATTCCCTCACTGACACCAAGGGACCCACCACCACACCCAGTTTTCTCAAACCAGCTACATTAAGGGCATCTAACAATCATCTAAAAATGCTGCTAAAAAAAACAATCATCTAAAAATGACTGTAAAAAACAGTTGTTTCTACTGCCAAATTACCAGTGGCTCAAGCAGTCAATTACACCATGATGATACCAAATTCTTGTAGGAGTACAATGAGTTTACAGGGTTAAAAAAATCATCCACATTCAGCAATTACCTTGCTACAGCAAACAAAATTTTCATTTTCATGGGCCATGTGAACTGTGGAGTAACTTCACAGATGTAAGATGTTGGTGGCCAGCTCAACTTTACTTGCTGCATAACCTCAGCCTCAATCAAGAGCTGCTAAGCTATAGGGTGCACTAGTGGCTCTGTTTCTTCTTAAATCTAAAATAAATAGGCCCAAATCTGGGTGCTATTTTTCTACTTCTGCTATATGCTCATGCACCCCCATAACATGAGTTCTAGCAAAGGCTACCAACCCAGATCACTTAACCTCGCTTGGGGCGGTGGTGAAGACGATCCCTCGGAAGTTTTGCTGGTGGTGGAAGCTTGGGGCAGCGAAGAAGACGGTCTCTCTGAAGTTTTCCTGGTGGCCGGAACTTGGGACGGCGGAGAAGAAGGTCTCTCTGAAGTTCTCCTGGTGGCGCGAGCTTGGGGTGGTGGAGAAGACGGTCTCTCAGAAGTTTTCCTGGTGGCGCGAGCTTGGGGTGGCGGAGAAGGCGGTCTCTCCAAAGTTTTGCTGGTGGCGCGAGCTTGGGGCGGCGGAGAAGGCGATCTTTCCAAAGTTTTGCTAGTGGCACGAGCTTGGGGCGGCGGAGAAGGCGGTCTCTCCGAAGTTTTGCTGGAGGCGCGAGCTTGGGGCGGTGGAGAAGGCGGTCTCTCCGAAGTTTTGCTGGTGGCGCGAGCTTGGGGCGGTGGAGAAGGTGGTCCCTCCGAAGTTTTCCTGGTGGCACAGACCCACTGCCGCGGGCTCTCGATGTCGTCTCCGGTCGTCGTCGGCACGTGCCAGCTCCCGGCTTCGGATTCCTGCATCCAAGGACGACAACTCCGTTTGTTTCAGCATGCATTCATGAACTGCTGATGCTGACGCAGGGCAATGCGCCTGACTCGGAGTTAGATTAATCACCTGAATGACAATTGAATAAGGAGGCGGCAAGTGGAAAGTAGGACCGCGGCCCGAGTATGTTAGCCTGACCTGCATAGAGTTTGCCGGGGTTCTTTAGATCAAAATTCTCAAAGAGATAATTCAGTGCATCCACGACTGATGCATTGACACTGAACCAGGGCTTAAGATGTGTTGGGTTCTGCAGTAAGAAAACAAACCTGGTGCTTTTCTTTCCATCTGGGGAAGAAACTAGTGCCGAGAAGTTGAAACAAGTGGTCCCGCATCTCGTCGTTCGTAACAAGCAATGAACGGCAACTAACTGCTGCATACAGCCAATACCTGCAGCAGAAAAGGGGAGAGATTATTTGTAAAGGTGAAAAAGCTAAAGCACAACTCAGGGCTAGAAAAATAAATTCATCAATTGGGGGAGCAGTCATATCCCAAATCTCTGCCTCAAATTTCTCACGATTATCTATTGAAATTTATGAAACAGTAAAGAGCACAACGGTTGCTTCATTAGAGCCTACTACTCCCAGCTAGCTGAAGTAAGGGATGCAGACAATAATGCATATGTTAAGCAGGAAACATGGGCTCACCAATCATCATTGGAACCAGGAGGAGTAGAATATAGTGCTCCAGCATTCCGCCAACTCTCTATGAGCTTCTGATTCTGTGGTGCTTTTGCAGGGCCACAATTTACCCGGCTCCTATGCAAAACGATCAGTGGCAATTTCTTTGACTTGGTTACTCTCTGTATGCCATTTACAACAGAGTTCACCTGCAACAAAAATCATAGTTCATAGCAGGAGCGTTAGCCGTGTTTCTCTGCCTGCATGTCAAGAACAATTGTATCATACTAGGATTTTGCCTGCCGGACAGCATTCCTTTTACCTGAGAAAAACTGAAAGCTTTACTGTTGTAAAGGCCGACATTAGCAGCATCAATAACAGCGTCGAATGGTCCATTTCGACGGAGCCAGTCCTGGAGAGACCAGGTTATCAATTAGACAGAGAAGCTTCCGGTGCAGAATATAAGCAGTTAATTAAATAAATCACAAAAAAAGAACAAAACAAACGGTCGTAAAACAATCTTTGTCATCAGAAATAAACTTGCCAAGTAACTCAACCCAAAAGGATTTTGGTTACTATATGGGTAAAAACTTAAACCAAGAGGTGAAGTGCGAACAAATAACATGTTGGCAGAAGCGCTTCCGTCCATGATCAAACATTTGATGCTGACAAGCTGCATCAAGTTTTATGGAGTAATGACAATGACTGGCAATAGTAGCTTCCCATTACAACTCTTATTATGTGTGGTTCACCTTCAGTTATGAGCCCATACATTGAAGTCAAGTTTAAACAAGCAACTTAATTTGGAGGCAATAACTCAATAAGCTCTCATATCATATGGTCCAAATAAGCTTAAACTTGGTGTGGCTTGTTGGACAGTTTTCATAACAAAAATGGTTTGTTTACTGGAGAAGCTCCAATCAGGCCAAACGAGTTCTTTACTACGCTGGTTAGTACTACCAAAATAACAGCCAAAAGACATAACTTGGTACAGATGGGTGTTACATTGTGCGTCTAGGTTAAGTTTCTCACAGTACCCGAAATTGAAATCTGCTAAAAGGTCGCAAGCCACACACAAAATGTGTGCATTCCTATAAAAAATTATAGCACTGCACATTATAAAATGTGTTCTAACCATTCCAAAATTCTTATCAGCCACCATGACAACTGAGAAGATGGGCCGATGGGGCCTCCGAATCCTTACCAAAATCCATACATGGAGTATATGGAAACAAGTATGCATACTCGTACTACGTTAAATTGTTGGTAATACAGTAGTAGGGTGTTGTGGTAAAGAAAGCAACATTGTGTGTAAGCATTATAGAATCAACATGTAACTATTTGGGGGTGAGAGAATGAACCAAGCATTGTACCTGAAACCGTACGAAATCGTCCCTGACCTCGCGCTTGCACGCGAGTTCGGCAAGGGACTTGGCAAAGGTCTCTGTCTCAGAAGGATCAATGTCTATGCACACGAGCTTCTCGCCGCAGCGCTGGCATTTGCCGTTCTTGTCCATCTCGCTCTGCCCGACGTCCCATTGCCCCTTGCCGAGCCAGCCCTGGCCATGCCAGCCGCCGCCGCCCTTCACCACGCCTTCCCTGACCTTCCTGGCGTCCCACTTCTCCACCCCGGCCTCCGCCGCGGCGTCCGACCGGAACCAGGCCTCGACCACCTGGGCGGTGGCCTCGCACACCTGCCTGACGAGCGTGCGCGTCCTGTGCAGCACCCTGTACACCTGGTCGGCCCTCCCGGTGTCGGCATTGACCCGGAGCAGCGCGGCGAGCTCGGTCTCCTCCGGCACGACCCCTCCGGCGTCCATGTGGGCCTCGACCTCGGCGGCCCCGACGGCGTCGCGGGCGTCGCAGTAGGCGAAGAGGGCCGGGCCGTAGGAGCGGAGGCGCGGCGGGATGCCGGCGGCGGCCATGCGGCGGACGACGGAGAAGGCCATGGCCGGGTCCCGGACGGCGGCGGCGAGGCGGGCGAGGCTGGTGAGCGTGGCCTCGTTGGGCTCCACGCCCTGCGCCTCCATGGCGGCGAAGATCTCGAAGCCGCGGCGCGCGGCGTCGGCGTCCTCGGCCGCCGCGTTGGAGCAGAGGTAGAGCAGGCAGTTGTAGTGGTGGAGGGCGAGCGGGACGGCGGTGGCCGGGTCGACCGCGGCCGCGTAGAGCTCCAGCGCCGTGGCGAGGTCCGCGTCGCGGGAGCACATGTCGAGCCGGTGCCTGAGCATGCCCTCCGGGGACTCCCGCAAGCGCCGGCGCCGGGCGGCCTTGGTCTCCACGCCCTCCCCCGTCGGCGTCGGCGGAGCGGGGGAGGGCGGACCGGGCGCCGCGGGAGGAGGGGGGTCGTCGAGGGCCGTGGCGGTGGAGGAGGAGGAGGAGTGGCGGCGCCGGCGGGCGAAGGGGAGGGACGAGCGGCGCGGGGAGGGGAGGAGGCGGTGCGGCCAGGACCGGGAGTGGAAGAGGAGGGCGGCCGTGGGGCGGAGGACCCCCGCCGCCGCCGCCAGCCGCATCGCCGGACGATGGTGGATTGGAGAGGACGACTTATCTGGAAAAAATCAATTCTTTTGTTTCCAGGCAGGGCAACTGTCTGTCTGTTTATCCATCACTTATCTGAACCGTTGATTCAAATTAAATTCGTAGGATTCACATGTTTTTTGGATGATTTCGACTCATATTTCGAGCTCCTTTGATTCGAAGGGAAATCATCAGATTGTAGGCTGATTTCGTTCCTTGGAAAAGTTTCCCTATGTACACATTTGATTCATAATAAAATTGTTATTTTTTTGGGTAATGTTATCTGGCAAACGTCAGCTGGGAGAGGGATGGCAAGCGAATGTTTTTTTTTTTGGCAAGTTTAGTTGGTAAGAGACTGCAAATCTTGTTTTTTTTGGCCGCAAAAGTTCTCTTCTTCTCAGAAAATGTCATGTGTTTCTGAAGAAACTATTAACCCCATACAACTAAACTTGCCACCTGGAATGTTCGCAAATGCCAACTTCTCCCAGCGAACATTTCTTTAGGAATTTTTTTCTAAGGACCGCATTGCAAATATCTTGTTCCAATTCATTTGTTTGTCTTGTAATCTCAAACACTCGTTGATGCACATGACTCTAGTTTTTCAAACATGTGAAATTCGAAGGGACATGGCACTAATCATATGCCTTTGTCTTAAGAATCATGGGAGTAAGAAAGAACCATAAGAAGATGAAGTTTCAATATAGTCACAACTATCTGGTTAACCGTAAAACCCTATATGGTTAATGCACTTAGGGCATGCTTGGTTGGAAAGTAAAAAAGATGCATAGCCAATATTTTGACATGTCAATATTTGGTACTCTCAAAAGTTGCAAGGATTGGCAGGCTCTGATAATTGGACGAGATCAATTGGTAGCTAGCCAATTTGGCTTATTTGTTATCCGTTGTTTACACCAAAGCAACCACTCACTTATTTACAAAATAGTCACAGCAACTCAGATAATGCACTTGCTTATGGAATATCATGTGGTACCATGTCGTATCCACTCAGTTCCATGCTTACTATCTGATATGATTCTTCTTGGGAATAAGAAGTCCCGGGAAAATTATAGAGGACAAATTCATCGCCAAGGGATATGAGGTTGATGTGCTACTAAGAGAACATATGCTACATGAATATTCAAATGGGCATAAATTCATTGTTCTTAGAAGTCGATGGTTCCGGCAGGCGGGGAGAGGTGGGGCGATGTGGCAGGCGAGGTAGCAGAGGAGCCTTCCAGCTCCATTATGGTTGGACTCGGGGGCTGCAGCGGCGAGATTGGGCGGCTCGGGCAGGAAGTGGTGGCAACTTGGGCGGAGGGAGAGCGGCCCAAATTATCCCGAGAAGTGGCGTCGGAGGAGTAAAACTGAGAGAGCTGGGCTGGCTTTTGGGGATAACTCCTTAAAAAATTTCTCCTCTAACGGTTTAAGGCTATCTCTCAAATGTACTCTTATATAGGTTTTTAAGGGATCAACTAGAGATGCTCTATGTACATGATAACCCCTTGGTTTAGGTTGATCGCTCTAAGGGCAACAATAATGATCAATATTAGTTACATGGTTCGACGTCACATCTAGAATCACAAATTCTACATTGGCATTTATAAGTAATCTAGAGTAAATAAAAAGGACAAATTCAGAATAAAAGGACAATTTCTATCTCAAGTAGACTGTCTTGTGAACATCCAAAAAAGTTCCAGATTTCTTGAAAAAAATTAGATCGAAGTTTTAAAATATGCAACCATGGGAGTATGCCATGAATGGGGCACCACATATTTTCTGGGGCTTATGTCAAGCTTCATACCTTTAATGAAGCTCTTTTTTTTCGTGGTCTGAATCGTTTTAAAACTTTTAGAACACTAATATGCAGATTGGTTGTGCACGAATAATGCCATCATACTTGTATTGCATAACTTTAGTGCATGTATATAATCTTACTATCCTCTATGGCCTACTACACATAAAAATAATGATAAAAATCATGCACTGCTTGAGATTGAAAAACAAAAATGTCTCATCTTTGTCAAATGAGTGAACATTTTCAACAAAACAAAATATAAATACACGCATCTCATCGACGAATTTGTGCATCTTATTATCAGCTATGTATGTTAGGCTCAATCTTGCTGAGCCTACTCCCCCGTAACAACATGAACAATAATAATCATGCATTACATACATACATCACATTCATTGCCCTTGCCCGCTCCGCTAACATAAGAACAAAATCGGCAGTAACAATATCATTTCAATATGCTATGCTACACTCATCCCTCTACACAAACACAATGTCTATACCAATGGATGCATGGTTCATCCAGATCCCCCCTTTTTTTTAGCTTCGATCAACTCGAAGAAGTATTTGGTCGCCACATGGTCTTCTGCACAAACAGAAGGCCTTCATTCTCCTGGGAGTACGACAGCCGTACCTCCCAGTGCAGCGACTTGACGATCGACTCCACCTCCCGTATCGTCTCCATATCGTCCCTGACGATCAGCCTCCCTTCCGGCCTCACGATCCGGTCCACCTCCACAATCACACCCAACAGTTGACACCTACAGCAGCATCATTCAGCATTTGAGTCAAACTTCAACTCTTGTTCTATCGACAACCAAAACAACGACATGTTTTTCATGAATAAATTCAGCAGATTAAACAGCATTTGATCAGTCATGGTGGTTCTCATACCATGTCGGTTTTCTCGAGTGAAAAGACCATTACCTCTTCTTAATCTTGGAGAAGAGATGGTTCGCGTGGACAAGATCGTAGCTTCTCGGGTAGGTGCTAAACGACTCGCACCAGTCATGGTAGAGTCCAAACAGCCCGCGCTCGTATATGATTGGGAGTGTGTCAGGCGAATCAATTGGAACTACATTCATGACCCACACCTTCATATTTCGTAAAGCTGCTGCAAACCTAAAACAGGAAGCGGATGACACGGATTAATGTTATGTACTGCAGTATGATGAAATTTTCTGCTTCTGGGCTTGTGAAGAACAGTTGACATAAACACTGGTAACATAGATTGGCATGGAAGGAGAGGACAGACTGGGTGGCACCATTTTCATTCTTTTCGATGCTAAAAAGGAGCAATGATGTGATCCGTTCTTACCCTCCGTATACAGCTTTCATGTCCATAACGTTTCTGACAGAAGACCAATCAATACCCAGGCCTTCCATATACGAATTGCTTATCACCCGCTTCCAGTGCTCGTAGTCCGCTTGAAAATCTTCAGGAGCAGGCTTTCCATATACTCCAGTCTCAGAGCTTTTCAGCCAGTAAGGTGGTCTTTCCACCCTCAATGGCCATTCCTCTGGCCAGCGTAAACCACGCATGGTGGGGTCTCTGGGCAATCTATGCATACAAGACTGCAATGAAACATTCCTGAAGGGTAATAAGAGAATACATGAACTTAAAATTAGGTACACGGTTTGGTCATCAGCATCAAAGATATAGGCTGTTGAAAATGAGAACACTTACCAGGCAGCATCAGGATTATCAGACTCTCCACACAGTGGAGGGTTTGCAGCAGATCTTCTATCATAGCATCGATTGTCCATTGGTTTTTGGAAAATCGCTGCTCCCACTCGATTTACCCTATCCTTTACTTTATTGACCAGATTCCAGCACATTGACCTTGTTAGAACAGACATTGCTGACAATGTGCAAAAAAAATTTGACATTAGATAAGGATTCAACATTTCATTACATCAGGAGTTGACATAGAGTTTCTGGGCGACAATGGTATGTCCACAGTGCAAAATAATTCAACGGTAATCATCAGTTAATTTACCTTCCCATATCTCGACATCTTCCGGCAGTTTCTGGTATACAGGAGTAGCAGACCACACAAAGTAACCACCAGGCCGTAACAGTCTATTCAGTTCTAGCAAGAGCTTACCGCCTGCCAGACAACACTGATAATTTCAGACAACAGCAACAGAGAACGACATTGTACAAGAAACTTCTTGTTGTAAAAGAAAGCACCTTCAATATGCCATGGTACCCTACAGCGTGCGCAATGAACAGCATCAAAGACCCCGCCAGGAAATGGGAGCCTTTTGGTACCCATAACCGCTGATATAGCAGGGATTCCTCTCTCGAGGGCAAACTGCACCTGAGCTTCATGCTCATCTTTAGGTGCAAACGACATCGTAAGCACATCTCTGTCAAATAGATATCCTCCAAAGCTAGCAACTCCGCAGCCAACGTCCAAAACTACACGGGTCCGTTTTCCCCATGCCACATCTTTCTTTGCCTGTGTAGTAGCATCAGACATGTCAAACAGAGAACCTCAGTTTTAGGTTTTAACTACATTGAATTGAATTCCTAAATCCAGAGCATTATCCTTTTTTCACAAGGAAAGAATAATCCTATTCTGTTCGACAGCATACGGTAACCATAGTTATGGAGGATAATTTAATTCTACAGAAATTTGTCGATGGCACCTACTGCACAAACCATTTGCATCATCTGACCATAGCATGGCTAGAGTAACTTATTGTGTATAAATTGCTGCAATAGTTTTTTCACAATGCAAAGGCTCTGAACTTAATCAGCTTGAAAATGATATTCGAACGAATGCTAGCATGTCTGAGTGTTACCTCCTGAATGAAATCAATGTAATGAAGAGCACCACGCTTGAACTGAGTTCCGCCTCCCGGAAAGACCAGGTGCTCCCCGGAGACATTCACCCAGTTCTGGTGCCCCTTGTACTCCACCAGCTTGGTATGAGGAACATTGCTATACCATATCTGAACCAAAAAAAACCTCTGTCAGTCAGGTAAACAAACCATGTCTGAAGATAACTGAAGTCAGGCACCAAAGCAGATGAAATTCAGTGGACAACAAGAACCTGGTCTCTGCTCTCCGGCCACCTTATGGGACTCCGGTAGCCCGGCGGCAGCGGGACGAGGCAGGTCGGGGCCTCCTCGGGGCAATGCCGCTCCCGGTGCTCGTAGTGCTTGTCGCTCCGGAGCTTCCTGATGGCCTCCACGTTGTCGAGGCACGGGATGTAGTCGGCTCCGGCGTCGACGTCGCAGAGCTTCCAGCTGTGGCTCGCCGCCGGGACACTCGAAGACGCGTTCGTTCGCTCGTTGGTCTCCGTGTTGGACTCCGCGGCCTGGGTGCGCCACGAGCCCGGCTCCGTCGCCGTCTGATTGAGGAGCTCGGCGTCCTTGGCGTCGGGGAACACCTCGGCCTCCACCTTCTTTACCTTTGGTTTCTCATCGGGCTTCTCCTCCGGCTTCTCTGCCGCGCTCTGTTTTTCATCGGCCCCCTTTGCTTTCTCCGTGGAACCCGCCTGCTGCCGGTCTGCCACAGGAGGCTCCTGGTCGTCGGCGGCGGTCTCTTCTTCTCTGACGGCGGCGGGGGGCGCGTTCGCCTCGGCCGGAGCGGCGGCGCGGCGCCACAAGGGGGCCTGGAACGGGGAGAAGTCGGCTGGGGTGACGAGCGCGGAGGAGGCCATCCAGACGGCAACCAGGCAGAGCCCGACGAAGGCGGCGACGCCGGGGGCGGAGCAGCAGGAGGATGAGGCGTGCTGCTGCCGCCGGACGTCGAGGCGCGTGTGCCCGAGCGCCATTGGCCGGCTCCTTATCGCATCCAGCAATCCAGATTCCAGAGACAGAGAGAGAGAAGAGGAGAAAGATCTGGACTGGGGCGTGGCGAATGAATGATTGAGTGGATCCAGGCAGGCAGGCTCGGAAGAAGATAATCGGGCGAAAGGAAAGAGGATGGATTTCGGTCACGAGGAGGAAGAATCGGGGAGGGAGGGAAGCGCGGCGACGGAAAGGGGGAAGAAAAATCCAGCCTTTTTGCTGCTGGCGACGGAATGGATCCAGATTTCTTCGGGTCCGGGCGCGACCGCCGCCGCCTGTCCGGCGCCCACCGCTCCCGCAGCACTCGCCCGTCGAAACCGTGCCCAATGGCAAAAATAAATACTACTGTAAACATAAAAATAGAGTAAAAAGATCACACAGCCTAAAAACATTTTTTTGGACAGAAAACACATCCTAAAAACATCATAACAATGTGCATCGATATATTTTGAGAACCGAATAAGCACCATGCGAGAGTAAATAACACGAGCGATACCAATCAGATTTCTTCCACTTCAATTTGTTAGGAAACAGTGTGACAAGACAAAAGCATTTCTCTCGTCAAAAGGAAAAGGGATAAAATAAAAATGGGAAAGAGAATCATTCTCGGATTAATTCATTTTGGGTTTCGCCTTGCCATGATCCTTAGGATCATAGCCTATGACTGCATACACGGCCTACACGATGTCTCCGACGAGGAGCAGGACGGCGATGAGAAGGGCAAGGACCGTCCAGGGGCTCCTGAAGTACTTACTCCTAAGGTGTGCCCACTAGTACTCGTACAGTTTGACATACACATGGTGATTGATGTAGTGGTCCTCTAGGTCAGCACACACGCGGCACAACTGACTCCTCCGGTTCTTGTACACATCCCTGGTGAGGCCGTTGAAAAGCCTCACCATGGCGGCGTCCCCCCGTCGGCAAGGTCATGCTCCAAGATCATCTTCTTCACCAGCAGGGGCACGTCCTCGACGGAATCCACGAGGTCCTTGACGAACAAGACATACGTCGTCACGTCGTTCCTGGTGCCCACGTGCATCGCCTCGAACACCATCATGTTGTGGAACTTGTAGGCGGTCGAGTCGTCTAGAAGTACCTTGGGCATGTAGAGTGCTGCTGGGCACGAACCGAAACCCTGCCTTAGACAAGTTCCACGCCGACCGTGGCACCACTCTCTGCGGATGCATATTTGGATGGGGAAGATGCGGTGTCCCCGTCTCTATCTCCACACCCCTGGCTCTATGGATATTCTGTGGAGGGGGGCTTGAGGCACGAACACATCCAACTTTTAATCTTGAGGAGGCCTAAGTTATCAGATTTTGTGTTGTAAACTTCATGAGTGGGGAAAATAGTATAGTATAACTATAATATCAGGAAACAAGACTTCTCATGCATATCATTCTTCTCAAAACCCGAACCTTGGGGGTGGCGTTGCCCTTGTTTGTTGCCCCTTGTCTTCATCACTGCCTTGAGCAGGCTCGTCCGGTAGATGTCGAGTGGGTGGAGTCCTAGGTTGATCCCTTTCTGGGGCATCTTTCCTTTCTAGGAACTTAAGCACCATAAAGTTTATCGAAGCCGCGCTCTACATGCATGTGCACCCATTTATCGTCGTGTTTATCTTTTTGGAGGAAAAACAACATATTAATATCAAGCTGGTATCAAGTAGCAGTCAGTACCCTACCGGTGGTTTGCATTCCTCCGCTGCAACGATCTTCTCGAGCAACATCACTGGGAGTTGGTTCTCAACCATGAGCATGTCGCGTTGGACGAATGGCTTGATGTGCTGGATTCCATGCTTGCTGAAGACGGGGTCACCATGCGTGTAGTCCATTGCCATGAAAATGGACCCCTTTTCCTCTATACGGCCGCAACTGTCTTCATCACCTCTAGCAAGAAGCAGCCATCTGTGTTTATCTTTTTGGAGAAACTCTTCGCCCAGGTCCATGTAGGCGTCCTGCTGCACCTCATCGCCCACCTCGTCCACGGCGGCGACGAGCTCGGCAAGGGTTGTCTTGCAGTTAGCCCGATGAAGGAGGTGACGGATGGCCCTCAGCTTGTGCTCCTCCATGGGTTTCAGGTCCGTATCGCCATGGTGGAATGGGCCAAGAGGCACCGCCTACGGCTTGTATACGCAACTCACCCTGCCATTTGCATTACTTCTTTAATAAAGGACGAAGTATTGATATCAACATGACAGTTATTATGCACGGCTGCTACAACAACACTATATCAAGAACAAGTTAAGAAACAAAACAAAGGAAGCACACATCGGGCTTCTCCTTCGACCTCGACAGCGGTACACCGGTGCCACACCGTTCGGTCTCGGTTGCGTTCTGTCCTTCGGATTCGTTGGCGGCACACCGGTGCCACCACACGATCTCGGCTATCTGACGCCATTCAATCGTGCCATCGACGCTACTCGACGTGCATCTGCTTTGGTGTCTCCATCTTGCAGGGCTGACTTCATGGTGGCTCAGGCGTTGCTTGCTTGGGTGTCCTGGGGCGGCCACGAGTGGTGCGCTCCCTTTCGACCTCGGCGAAGGTACATCGGTGCCGCGCCCTTCGATCTTGGTGGTGTGTCGTCATTCGGCTTCGCCGGCGGCACACTGGGTCGCCGCACGATCTCGGGTATCTGACGCCCTTCAATCGTGCCAACGATGTTCCTCTATGAGCTCTACTATGGTGCCTATTTTTTCTCCCTTGCCCTTCAGGTGGGTTTTTGTACGTGGGTGACGAGTTCCTCTATTGAGCTCCTTCTTCGGCCTTCGGCTTTAGGTGTCAGCTGCCGGGTGATTTGGTTTGGCTTCTCTAGCCATCCTCCCCTTCTGTCATTGTCTTTCTTCTAGTGTTTGGTGGCGGCGGCTTCTAGGGTTGACGCCCGAGCCGCCACAAATGACATGTCAAGGGCGACAACCAAAAAAATATATTATATTTGGCGAGAATGCTAAATGAAAGTTATTAGCTAAATTTGTATATCCAACCCCCTTCCTTAAGCGTGTTCTGGGCGGTCTTCGCCTCCTCGATGACAAGCATGCAAACACTACTATACTCGTGTTGATCTGCTTGGTATAATTGTACATGTCAACGTTGCCACTGTACTGGAAAGGGACCCTTTACAAGTCATTTGACACGTGTCATGACATAGAGCACAACACCGATTGCAGCTACTCCGTCCGTTCCTAAATATAAGTCTTTCTAGAGATTTCAATATGGACTACACATAGATGTATACAGACATAGTTTAGATGTATATACACATAGTTTAGAGTGTAGATTCACTTTTTTTTACTCCGTATGTAGTTTATATTGAAATCTCTAAAAATACTTATATTTAGGAACAGAGGGAGTAGATTGCATGGTGAAGACGAGCATGATCTTGCCATCTATGGTGTCGATGGAGTTGCGGTGGGCCAATGTTGGATAGTAACAAAGCTTACATGCACGTTCATCGTTGAGCACGTACATCACTCTGAGCTTTTGTTGCCGTTCTCGTAGTAGACAAGCACCTTCGACATTGACCACTATGAGAGACTGGTGACCAACAACCTGACATCATGAAGTAGGATGCGCACGGTCGTTCAATGTTGATTCAGTGCCTCATAAGGTGCCCCTATGTTGCCATGAGACACCCCCATTACATCCTCTATGCATGGCGTGTCAGAACAATGAGAATCTCGGTTGATAGCCCAATCGGAGCAGCTTGGAGACATCAATGTGATTTTTTTGAAAAATTTGTGAATTTGAAAATACACACTGAACTTTTTTAATTATGTGGTGAATATTTTTCAAATACACACTAAACATTTTTTAATATACGGTGAAAACTCTTTCTCAAATGCACACTGAACAATATTCCTATACACGTTACAGTGAACATTTTTTCAAATGTACGCTGAACATTTTTTTTCTATACGGTGAACTTTTTTGATAACGTGAACAAAATTTGAAAACATGAACAAATTTTGGCATTTCAACTTTTTAAAGAAGCGTACATTTTTTAAAATTGTGAAGAAAATTTGAAATTCTGAACATTCTTGAAAATTTTGAATTTAGAAAAAAAAGAAAAAGGGAAAAGAAAAATAAAAGGAAAAAATAAGCAGGAAAAAAAAACAGCAAAAGAAGGCCGGGACGTCGAAGCCATGACGCTCATGAGCGTCAAATAGATGGACTTGCTCCTGCTGGAGGGATTCCGACGGGCCATGGCCATATGGCCTTGGCCTTGAGCATTATCTACGTCGGGTCTGGGGCCAAGGTCATGCCAGGATTTACGAGGGACAAACAATTGCGTGGAAGGCATGGGATCGCTTGGCGGCTTGGACGCTTGCATAATGAGTGCATTTTCCGTATCATATGCACTTGAATCATCTTCATTGGCTCAACACCTGCTCGCCGTGAAATATCGCTACTCTTTTTCTCTTTGTTTTCTATCCACCTTCGCACACCTTCCGTCTTATATGACTTTGCTAGCTGCCGGTGCGATTTGTGTGTGCGCGCGCGTGTGTTCGTGTGAGTTGGGTACATCCTAGCTATGCAGAGGCTGAATATGTGCTCTTTACATTTGTACTCCATTTTAAACTAATAAAATCCATCCTTTGTTGAAAAAAGATACGCGACACACCTCCTCTACCACCATCTACACCACTGGCTCGTACTGCACATTCTCATTTGTTGTTTCCTAAGAGCATCTAGAACCATGATTGCTTAATTTCACTCCTTATATGTTTGTGGACGTGCCCGTGTCCGGGCACGTCTATTTTGAACCATCACTTTCCTTGCAAAACAATCACATTCCTTATATTATCCTCATATTATCTGGTCACATGCATATAATTGGTGAAGACGAAGAGAGAGAAAAAAAAAATAAAGAAAGAGAAAAAGTGATCCGTGGTGGGCCAAATTCTACGTGCCACCTTGCACGGACATCCTCATATCTTTTTCATATATGATTTGGATATAAGGATTTATGGACTGCCCGCACAGGCCAAGACAAAATGAGGAATACTGTTGGGTGATATTTTGTTCTATTCTCTCTTGTCCGAACAATGACCGGACAGTTCAATAAAAGATTTGATGCTACAACTAGCTAAGCACGATCACCTGCCCCCCTCTCTCACAAACATCTGCGCGCACAGGAACAGAGATTGTTTGACATCTGTTGAGTAACGTGATTGTATTGGATACATAGGATAGATTAAGAAAGTATTCTGGCTTGTCCAACAAACTATTCTACCAAATCCCTCTCCCTTCTAACATGGTATCAGTTTTCAGGTTTTAAATCCTAGCCGCCGCCGCTTCCGCAACCGCGCGCCGCCCCTCGGGCGGTCGGCCTTCATGACCGCCGCCGGGGGCCGCACCGCCCGTACCTAGGGTTCGTCCGCCGGTCGTGTTGACCGGCTGCCCTAAAGAGTCTTTTCCCCGAGCCCTTGCTCCGGGGTTTTCTCTCTCCCGCTGGTCATCTTGATTGGTGGTTTCTTTTTGGTTTTTTGATCTAATCTTGATCGGTTTGCGTCGCCCACCACCGTCGTCGACCCCGTGCGTCTCTACTCCAACACCGGCGCGATCGGCCGGCTTCTTCACCGACCCGGCGGCCTCGCGCGTCGTCCGCGCGTCTGCCCGCCGGTCGCCCCGACCCGGCGGCCTCGCGTCATGCGGCGGCCCTTCATCGCCGCAGTTCGCGCGCCGGCCCGCCCGTCTACGCCGGCCGTCACCGCCCTGCTCCGACCGGGACTCCTGCATCACCCTGACCCGGCGGCCTCGTGTCATGCGGCGGCCAATCATAGCTGCCCTGCCGCCCGCCGTCGCCGGCTTCATCTCGGACTCCGCCGCCATCCCGCCTTCACCAAGCGGCGTCCCCGACCTCGCACACGGGTTTGATCACCCGCCCGCCGCCGCGATCCGCCTCATCTACGCCGGGCGACCGACCTGGCCCGTCGGTTGCGCGCGCCTCCGCAGGCCCCGTGACGACTGTCCCGAGTTCAGCGCGCTCCTCTACCGCTCGAGCAATGGGCTGCCGCTGCGTCGCCCCGTCGGGCCGCAGCGCCGCCGCCCTGTGGTTCTTCTCCCGGCTGCACCGACCCGCGTCACCGCCGCGTCGCCCCTTCGGGCCGTAGTGCCGCGGCCCGCGGTCCCCGCTGCCCCGAGAGCGTCCGCTCTAGGCCGTCCCGTGGCTACATTGACCCTTGCGCCGCCGCTGCGTCGCCCCGTCGGGCCGTAGCGAGCATGGCACGCGGTCCACGCCGCCGTCCCGAGACCGTTCCCGCAGTTGCACCGACCCGAGTTTCGCCGCCGCGCCGCCCCTTCGGGCCGTAGCGCCGCGGCCCGCGGTCCCCGCCGCCGACCCGAGGCCTTCCCACCGTCGCCCCGACCTGCCCGCCGCCACTGCGTCGCCCCTTCGGGCCGTAGCGTCGCGGCCCGCGGTCCACTCCGCCGTCACCGCGCGTCGACCTCCTGTGGTATGCGCCGCGCCGCCTCCCTTGGCGCAGGAATGCCACCGTCCGCGCCGGTCTTCGTCACACTGTCAGGGTTCTTCGCCTACTTCGAGCACCGCCGCCGCTCTTCTTTGGCTGCCGCCGCCGCTACCCTAGTAGCCGCCGCCGCCCGTCCACCTCCTTCGTCTTCGTCCAGCACCAGCCCGTCGTCAGCGTCGCCGTCATCTACCCCGACCACTTCGTCTACTCCGACCACTGCGGGCGACATCGGCCCCGCCTGATTGACGCCGCAACCGTTGTCGAGTCCTTCTCCGCTGGCTTCTCCGACTTCTTCGACATGGCGTACAACTCGTGCAGGCCCCAGTCTACGCATGCCCGATGCTGGCAACACCGAAGCGTGCCTTCGCCCACGACGTGTCCCCGGGCCTGGCAAGCCTGGTGCGGCGCTTTGTCAACTTCGTCTTCGTCCGTCTACGCATGCCCGGTGCTGGCAACACCGGTGCGTGCCTTCGTCTATGGTATGTCCCCGGGCTTGGCAACCCCGGCGCGACGCGTCGTCAACAACGTCTGCTCCCCGACGCACCACTACTTCGACACTACTGCGCCTACAACTAACTCGGCGCCCCCTTGAGCCCGCGGCTCCACGGCGACTTCCTCGACACCGGCTACCCCGACTCGACATCGACCACGGCATTCTTCGCATGGCTACCTCGGCCATGGCTGCACCACCATACGCTCTCGGCTACCTCGACAAACGGCACAAAGGGCTACCACCTTGCTTGAGCAACCTCGTCGGTTTCCACTCCAACCACGACTCCGCGATGCGTCGACCGTTACGATTGTGGGGGGTGTCCGTCGGGCTGCCTTCGGATTCTTCTCCAGTCTCAGCGTCTGCGTCGCTACCGTTGTGACTGCGGGGGATGTTGAGTAACGTGATTGTATTGGATACATAGGATAGACTAGAAAAGTGTTCTGACTTGTCTTGTACTCCAAGTAGATCATGTACTCCTATATATATGCTCACGAGGCTCAAGCAATACAACGAACTATTCTACCAAATCCCTCTCCCTTCTAACAACATCAAACAGAAGAGGGAGAGATCGGGGGCGTTTTGTGGCGTACAGCTTTTCTGATTTGTTTTCACCTTTATTTTTTCGAAACCAACATGCCAAAAGAAAAAGAAAAAAATGAAGCATTAATTATCTAATTAAGGCATTTTGGGCTTATCCTTGTCAGGTTTATAATAGGATAAGACTGCAAACACAGCCTGCACGATGTCTCCGACGATGAGCAAGATGGCGGTGATGAAGGCAAGGAGCGTCCACGGGCTCCTGAAGTACCTGCTTTTGAGGTTTGCCCACCACTCGTACAGGACGACACGCGGGCGGTTGCTGAGGTAGTGGTGCTCCACGTCCTCACGTACGCGGCACAATTTACTCTCCCAGTTCTTGTACACGTCCCTGGTGAGGCTGTTGAAGAGCTTCACCACGGCATCGTCGTCGTCGGCGAGGTCATGCTCAAGGATCCTCTTCTTCACGAGCAGGCGCACGTCTTGGGCGGAGTCCATGAGGTCCTTGACGAAGAGCACGTAGGCCGTCACGTCATTTTCAGTGCTGACGTGCATCGCCTCGAACGCCATCATGTTGTGGAACTTGTAGGCCGTGGAGTCGTCGAGATGGAACTTGGGCATGTGGAGCCTGCCATTGTCCAGGTTGATGTCGTCGAGGTAGGTCGTCTTGCTGGGCACGAACCGGATCCCCGCCTCGTACAGCTTCCACGCCGATCGGGGCACCACTCTCTTGTGACGGCAACGACGGCATTCGCTGTCGGTATGGTGTTCTCCACGCCACCTCTGTCCCTCTGATAAGGTTTCAGATGGCCCTTGAGCTGGCTCCTTCGGTATATGTCGAGCGGGTGGAGTCCCAACTCATCGGACCCTTCGGGGGCATCTTTGCCTTCCAGGAATTTAAGCACCATGGAATTGATCCAAGACGCACTCTGCATGCATGCATGTTCATCCATTCATCATTATGTTAAGTTTTTTAAACAAAGGGCAATATATAAGTTGGTATCAAGTACACCCAGCCACTACAATGACATAACACGATATGAGAAAATAGTTGAGACATTGAGGATACATAGAGTCAGAGAGGGTAAGTTTTTACTGTGCGATTAGGTGAACAGCACTACTCCCTCCGTTCCAAAATAGATGACTCAAGTTAGTATAAAATTGGGTCATCTATTTTGGAACGGAGGGAGTAGATGTTAGCACTAAGCCAGTAACCTGCGTACCGGAGATCTGCCGCTCTCTGCGGTGACGATTTTCTCGAGCAACCTGAGTGGCAGCTGGTTCTCGACCAGGAGCATGTCGCGTAGGACGAACGGCTTGATGTGCTGGATGCCATGCCAGCTAAAGACGGGGTCATCCTGCTTGTAGTCCTTGGGAATGGAGTACTTCCCACCTATGGCCGTCCTCATCACCTCCAGTAGGAAGCAACCGTCGATGATCATCATCTCCAGGAACTTACCCCTGTTCTCCTCACCCCGCCACTCGTCGCCCAGTTCCATGTAGGCATCCTGAAGCTCCTCACCTTCCTTCTCCATGGTGGCGACGAGCTCGGAAAGTGTGGTCTTGCAGCTGTCCCGGTGGAGGAGGTGATGTACGGCCCTCAGCTTGTGCTCCTCCATGGGTTTCAGGTCCTTGTCGTCGTGGTGGAATGGGCCCAAAGACACTGTCTGCGGTTTGTATACGCTGCTCACCCTGCAATTTGTGTTATTTTTTTTCAAGAAAGGTGATATGTTAATATCAGGCTACAATATCACAATGTCAAGAAGCAGCAGTCCACATTTCATTTTTGGAAGGTGCAATTGACACATTCAGGAAGCAGACACCCAAACTATTGAAAGAAAGAAAAGGAAAACACAAAAACATAAATAAATATCATGGCATAAAAATTGTCATGTTGAAGCAATCAACACCAATGAAGTATCTCTCCATACCTGCCATCGATCACCTTGAAGCGCAACGGGACGCGGAAGATGCAGTGTTTCCGCCATTTCTCCACCTTCGCCGGCGGCTCAGCGCCCTGGACCTTCTTCTCCATATCCACCACCCATGACGACATCCTGCAACCAAATTCTACCTTGTTTACCTATAGCTAGCTGCACGCTTTGTACTTCTGAACTCCTGTGTGCACGAGTATATATATGTAGCTAGGTGAAGAACAGCTAGCATGCAAGAGCCGGCTTTCTTATCCACATTCCTTTCGAATTGTATTATCACGTGATTATTTCAATAGGTACCTTAAACTTACGCAGGCCATGTGGTTAAAGCAATAGGTACCGTGTTACTTGCCCTGTCCCCTAGGTTAGGCACAAAGATAGATGCGAATGTTCTTAATTAAACTACCAATTCGAATGTGCTTAACTTGATGGGGTAGTGGCAGAGTTAATTAGACTAGCATGCTTTGCAGAAAGCATTGGCTGGAAGGATGTTTTCAAACACTAACAATTCAGGCTTTACCAAAAGGGAATAGTAGGATGCTGCATGGCCGAGCCAAACTAAGACTAACATACGGTTATGCTTAACTTCATGGGGTGGTAGAGTTGCTACTTGCTAATGCACTTTTACAATTAACAATGATATGATAAAGCTAGTTAATCTACATTATCGCAATGTGGGTCATCTTTGATGAGTGGAAATCGCCACATCTGACCGCTTTACCATCCTTCAAATGATGACATATGTCACTAATGCTTCATCCACAAGGGCGCGCTGGAAAAACCGCATAAGATAGGCGCTGACGGTAGCTTTCAGATCAATGATATGGCTCATCCTATGTGGATTTTTGTGAAGTACTCGTTAGAGATGAAACTATCTAATCGGGTATGATTATTGACCCAAGTGTGCACAGGTGATCTACATGCCAGTAATACGCCTGGCGAAATGATGTTCTAAAATTCTACTATGTGTATTTTGTATCATAATTTTAGAAGATAGAATGCCATGAGCTTCACCTTGCACTCAGACTCTCTGAGTGACTCGTGCTTTTTGTGCAACAGATTTTTTTTTGACATGTTTTTCTGCAACATTTTGTCCCACATATAATTGCGGTAATAGTAAACAATGAGAAGAAGGTAGCAGTCCACATTCCCATCTCTTGTTACCATCAACAGAAGTAGTCAGACGATCACCTGCCTAACACACACACACACAAAATGTAACACAACTTTTCTGGTTTTATTTCACTTTTTATTCTTTGCAAAAAAGGAGAAACATTTCCTGGTTAATGTATTTTGGGCTTGCCCTCGTTAGGATCATACGATATGACTGCATACACAGCCTGCACGATGTCTCCGACGACGAGCAAGATTGCAGTGACAAGGGCGAGGAGCGACCACGGGTTCCTGAAGTACTTGCTCTTGAGGTGTGACCACGACTCATAGAGGATGACACGTAGATGGTTGCTGGTGTAGTGGTGCTCCACGGCGTCACGCACGCGGCACAGATGACTCTCCCAATTCTTGGACACATCTCTGGTGAGGCTGTTGAAGAGTCTCACCACAGCGTCGTCGTCATCGGCAAGGTCATGCTCCAGGATCCCCTTCCTCCCTAGCAGGCGCACGTCGTCGGCAGAGCTGATGAGGTCCTTGACGAACAACACGTACGCCGTCACGTCGTTCCCAGTGCGAACGTGCATCGCCTCGAACGCCATCATGTTGTGGATCCTGTAGGCGGTGGAGTCGTCCATATGGACCTTGGGCATGTAGAGCCTCCCATTGTCCAGCTGGATGTCGTCGAGGCAGCCTGTCTTGCTGGGCAGGAATCGGATTCCTGCCTCCGACAGCTTCCATGCGGATCGGGGAACCACTTTCTGCGAACGAAAGATGCCGACCTCCGTTGGCGCCGACGTCATATTCACGCCTCTTTGAAGACCCTTGCCGTTATTCTTGACCTGACTTGTGCCCTTGAGCCGGCTTGTCCGGTAGATGTCGAGCGGGTGGAGTCCCAGGCCGGTCCCTTCCGGGGCATCTTCCCTTTCCAGGAACTTGAGCACCATGGAGTTTATCGAAGCCACGCTCTGCATGCATGCATCATTGTCGGGCAAATTAAACGGCCTGTCAGTTCAGGTTTCGTTATCAAATGTACAATATCAACGATGCTAGCTACTACGTTAACAGTCAGTACCGGAGATGTCCCTTCCTCCACTGCGACGATCTTCTCGAGCAACCTCAGTGGCAACTGGTTCTCGACCAGGAGCATGTCGCGCTGGACAAATGGTCCGATGTGCTGGATGCCGTGCCAGCTGAAGACGGGGTCACCATGCTCGTAGTCCTTGGGAATGGAGCCCTTCCCCCCTATGCATATGGCCATCCTCATCACCTCCAGCAGGAAGCAGCCGTCTGTGATCATCATCTCAAGGAACTTGCCCCTGTTCTCCTCGCCCCGCCATTCGTCACCCAGGTCCATATAGGCGTCCTCCAGCTCGTCGGCCACCGTCTCCATGGCGGCGACAAGCCCGCCAAGGGTCAGTTTGCTGTCCCGACGGAGGAGGTGACGGACGGCCCTCAGCTTGTGCTCCTCCATGGGTTTCAGGTCCTTGTCGTCGTGGTGGAATGGGCCGAGAGACACTGTCTGCGGCTTGAATACGCTGCTCGCCCTGCCATTACATTTTCACATAAAGAAAAATACAAAAGCAGCGATTACTACAATGCGGGTGATGGTCTGATGGGGCGTGCGGCTTACATTCCATCCACCATCTTGCTCGTGAAGCGCAATGGGACGCGGAAGATGCAGTGCTTCGGCCATCTCTGCACCTTTGCCGGCGGCTCTGCGTCCTCGAGCTTCTTCTCCATGTCCACCACCCATCCCTTCACGTTCGCCTGCGGCTCAAGGTAGTCGACATCCACCACCCACGACGACGACATCCTGCAACCAAGTGAAGTAGCTTGTCTCCCTACACACGCTTTGTGCTTCTGAATTGTTGTGTATATGTAGGGGAAGAATTGACAGAGCCGGCTTTCTTTCTCATCCATATATATTCCTTTCTTGCTGTGTTATCACGGGATTATACCTTACTTACGCAGGCCTGGGTTATAGGGACATGATATGGATAATGAATCATTATAGGACGGTGTCACTTGCCTTGTCCCCTAGAGTTAGGTGCAAAGGAACTTAATTACACCAGAATTATGCTTGACTTCATTTAGACTAGCGTGCTTTGCAGAAAGCATTGGCTGGAAGGATGTTTTCTACTACTATTAAATCAGGCTTTACCAAAAGGAAATAGTAGGATTCTTCTGTCATTATGCTTAACTTCACTGGGGTGGCATCGCTACGGCCCTTTTATATTTAACAGAATGCTAAAGCTAGTTAATCCACGTTACTACCACATGCGTCATCTGACCGCTTTACCATCCACCAAACGATGACATATGCCAGTAATCGCTCGATTCACAAGGGTGCGCTGAAAAACCACCTGTCGTAGGAGGTGGATGACGGTGGCTTTCAGATAAATGATGTGGCTCACCGATGTGGATTTTCGTAAAGCACTCATCACAGAAGAAACTACCACACGCGGACCCATTTTTTTTTTTTGAGAATCACGTGGACCCATTTTTAACCCGGGCATTACACGTGAACCACACTAGCAGTCACCTGACAACAATTGTTTTTTTTAGAAGTAGACTGCCCCGACCTCAGCACCATCACGGTGCACACAACCATCTTCATTAAACAAAAGAAAGTAGTTCGAGTAGTCCACAAAGTGAACTAAAGGAAAAAAAAATAGACTCAATAATAATACATGCCCAACGACATGGCAAGAACCACCATTGGGGTGTGCTTACTGCTTACAACCATCCTCGAAGGTATGTCTCTTTAATGTTTTTGTGGTGTTTGACTGCCTCGAATAGATCGCCGGATACACAGACTACCCCAGATACAATTGGAAATTAAGCAGAACTAACCACCCTTTGTGGCCATACCACCTACACACAACACACATATTCGAGTGATTACACATTACATAAATGTCTTACAACAATTTGAAACAACATCTTTGCCCCCAGCCATGTGGGTTTTGGTGTTCGTGACAAGAAACTAGGAGGCTAACGATATTCATTTTTTTAAAACTGTGGACAGTGGGAGAGGCTCCTACTGACATTATATTAAGTCTCAGAGTGCAGTACAATTACATATGTACAAAGAGGAGGAGGGGGGGGGGGAGGCGTAGTAGCTAGAGCAAGTACAGAAGCAGGAGAGTAGGGGTGAGGTACACAGAGACTACAGAAGCTACTAGTGGCTACAAGGAGGCCACACGAGAGTTTAAGAAAGGTATGCTATTCATTTTTCGATAAAGGACACTTTTATTAACTCGAATTGTAATCAAGTGGATACAAAGCATGAGTAACACCCGACCTCGGCTAACGATATTCATGGGTATATGAATATGTTTTTAGTTCGATAGAAGTGAAGTAAAGTGGTTGGATATCTTTTCTTTATGATTGAGTTATATGGAAGCCGCATTATCAAGAGAGGTTTTGGGAAGGACAAAGAGTGAGAATGAATGCTTACACAAATCTAAGATACAATCAAAATCCATGAGAGAATCCACCAAAAAGGTCAATCCAGATCTTTGCTGTTTTCCTTCCTCTTGCTTAGTACAAGTGGTGGAGTCAGGAGATTAGTTCATGGTAGAGCTGTTATTGAAGAGTTATATGCCTTTCGATAGGAGTTGACGAATGGTACGTCCTAAACGTATCAATTTATTTTGAAGTTTAATCATGTGTATTACCAATAAAATGCCAGCAGACATAATTCCTTTGTTGTATGCAGTGTTTGTAGGAAACTTCTAGAGCAAAAAAAAGGTCGAAGATAACTTTCGTCTTGCAAAAGGGGGAAGCAGTGGGACCCATCAGGGGTTGGGGCACCCCTGGGGCATGGACAAAGGCCGGGGAACACCACTCCATGAGCCTCCCCCTTGCCCTCCTCCTTGCCCTTTGGTCACATCACTAATCGCTTATATAGACCCCTTGAACTCCAGACTATTTATATCATTTTTTTCACTGCCACTACGGAGAGATATCACGATCCGGAGCGGCCCTTGTAGATCGTTTCTCCAGCACCTTGCCGGAAGGGAAATACACTGTCAATATCATCATTGAGCTACTCCCTGATGAGGTGTGCATAATCCAACCATTGGACTATGTGTTTGTAGTAGTAGCGATGTAGCAATATATTTATATCGGATTCAATGTTTAGATCATATGAGCACCTTACGTAATTATGAACAGAACGTCTCAAACATAACAATAACTTTTGAATTTTCATGACATTTCCTTATCAATTCATGCATACTATATTTGTACTAACCTGCCAACTTGGGATAGTTGCATATTTTAGTGTCTTTGATGAGGACCTTCCGAAGCAAACATAAATATAATAGAACTCAGAAGCACATAATTTCAAGGGAGGACACTTGCCAGAGAAGCACCAGAGGGAGGGGGGGGGGGGGGGGGCGTGGGAGCCACGCCGACTACCCACATGGCCTCCCACGAGGCCCACTCACGTGGAGCAGTGCCAATTGAGATGGCCGGAGTTAATCAGTATCGAAGGCGTGGGTGGTAGATATTTGGAGCGGAGAGAGAGAGAGGCATCGGCAGACACATTGCTCGGACTAGGTTTACAAGTAAAACAGAGGATGCACGAGAAGAAGAAGAAATCCGAGACAAGGTGAGGTTGAAAAAAAACCCAAAAGAGGGTGGAGTGTATGACATATACTAAGGGAGGACTCATGAAAAATAGCTTTGTACCAACACTAACCCCCATTTAAATATTTATTAATAGTTTGTGAAGCATGTTGAACTCCGCCTATGTCTTCTAGACATAGCCGGTCCCAAGCCCGGGTAAAGGAGGAGGGTTGTGATAGGCTTGGCGAGCCAACGTAAAAACTAGCCAGTCCCATGGGTTTGAAACCCATTTGAGCGAGGGTAGTACTAGGATGGGTGGCCTTCTGGGAAGTCCTCGGGAAAGGGTTTCATATCTAAGGGTTGTGATAGGCTTGGCGAGCCAACGTAAAAACTAGCCAATCCTTTGGGTATGAAATCCATTTGGGCGAGAGTAGTACTAGGATGGGTGGCCTCCTGGGAAGTCCTCGTAAAAGGGTTTCATATCTAGCCTACCCCAACTTGTTTGGGACAAAAGGCTTAGCAAGTAAGTAAGTTTGTGAAGCATGTTGCTGAAACAACATGGATTGGAAAAATGGAATGTTACTGAAATATTTTTTTATTGAAATATGAACTATGTTACCAGATCTTTTTCAAAGAATGAAATCTTCCTGAAATAATTCAAAACAATTGAAAATAATACTCCCTTCAATCCATATTACTTATCCTAGATTTGTCTAGATATGGCTAGACATGTATGAAATGCTTTTGACCAGTGCATTTATTTCCACCCTTGTACGATTTGTCTATATATTATATTATGGGACGGAGGTAGTATGTTACTATTTTTTCAAAAATGAAATATGCCTGAAATAATTCAAAACAATTGAATAAAAATAGTATTCCCTCTGATTCATATTACTTGTCTTACATTTGTCTAGATACAAATGCATCTAGACACGTATGAAATGTTTTAGATCAATTCATTTCTTTGCCACCCTTGTACGATTTAACCGCATACACGGCCTGCACGATATCTACGATGAGCATCAAGGTGGCGGTGACGAGGGCAAGGAACGTCCAGGGGTTACTCAAGTGCTTGGTCATGAGGTAGGCCCACGAATCATAAAGGAAGAGGCGCACGCAGTTGGTGCAGTAGCTCTCCACGCCTTGACGCACGTTCATGTTCCCCAGCTGATTCTCCAAGTTCCTGGTCATGTCCCTGGCGAGGCTGTCGAAGAGCCTCACCACAGCCTTGTCGTTGCAAGGTCGTGCTCCAGGACCCCGTTCCTTACCAGCAGCCGAACATGGTAGGCGGAGTCGACTAGGTCCTTGCATCTGAACATGGTAGGTGACGAGGTGCAGCACCTCGAACACCATCATGTTGCGGAACATATAGGCGGTGGAGTCATGCATCTGGAGCCTCCCATGAGTCCCATCGAACCTGAAGTCTTTGAGGCAGCTTGTCTCTCTGGGCACTAACCGGATCCCTGCCTCGGCCAGCTTCTGCGCCGATCGGGCCAGGGCTCTCTCTCTGTGGACGATGGTTCACCTACCGCATCACCACCAGACAGCTGTGACTATCAATATGCTTTTGGATGCTCTCGAGATGGCTCGTCTGGTAGATGCCGAGTGGGTGGAGTCCCAGCTTGTCTCCGACCGGTGCATCTTTTAGCCCCGGAAAATTGAGCACCATGGATTTTCTGGAAGCCGCTGTATGCATGCATGGTTCAACCATCATCATCATCGACGAGGCACATGCATGCGGAAAAAAAATCCTATACGACTTGGGTCGTATGCCCCCCATCGTTAGACCCTGTTTAGATGTTGACAGATGGCAATACGTATCTCAAAGCACCCTCCCTGCCTTCCACATCTGATTCCTCTCTCGTTCCCTCTTCTTTATCCTCCCGTCGAGCAGCAACAGCAGCGGGAGTGTGGGAGCACATCGAAACACCGCATCCCTCCGCCCCGGCATCTGACTGCCACCATAATTTATTAGGGCAGTCATATATCACACATCGATCTTCAGATTCATGCCCTTGACACTAAAGATACGGAGGTTTTTTTTAGTGCAGCAGACAGCCTAGAGCTCATCCGTTCATGGTGAAGCAACCTCACTGGAAGCTGGTTCTTGACCATGAGCATGTCATGAACGGCTTGATGTGCTGCATGCCATACCAGCTGAAGACGGGGTCATGTGAATAGCTCTTTACAAAGCGCAATCCCCCTCTGGGTTGCGGCCGTCCTCATCACCTCCAGCAGGAAGCAACCATTTGTGATCATCATCTCAAGTAACTTGCCCCTGTTCTCCTCGCCCCTCCACTCTTCACCCAGGTCCATGTAGGTGTCCTCCTGCTCGTGGGCCACCTCCTCCATGGCCGTGACGAGGTGGTCGAGGATGGTCTTGCAGCTGTCCCGGCCAAGGAGGTGATGGACGGCCCACAACTTGTGCTCCTCCGTGGATTTTAGGTCCTGGGCGCCGAGAGACACCGTCTGTAGCTTGTAGACGCTGCCATTCAATTTGCCAGTAATATAATACATATGCACGATCGATCGATGCGGGTGGCGTGGCGTGCATGACGCTTAGTTAGGGGGTGTTTGGTTACAGAGACTTATTGATGTAGGGACTTAAATAAGTCTCTTTAAGTCCCATCTAAACCAAACAAGAGGGACTTATAGGGATTTAAAGTGGACATTTGGGACTTATGAAATAAGACTCTCAAGAAGGGACTTATAGTTGTAATATGGTCTTTTAGTCCATGTTAAGTTTCAGTAACCAAACAAGTAGGGACTTATTAGGGACTTGGGACTTATAAGTTGAGACTAAAAAAAGTCCTAGGACTTATGAACCAAACAGGCCTTAGTTACCTGCTATCGACCACCTTGAAGCGCGGTGGGACGCAGAAAATGCAGTGCTTCGGCCATCTCCCCACCTTGGCCGATGGTTCCTCGGGACACACAACATGTGCCTTCTTCTCAAGATGCTCCACCGGCTCCACATGGCCACCTCGTCCTTGTGCTGGGCCGCATGGGTCTGGACGGGCCTCGACGATAGCTCGCTCCTAGCCCTGCCAGCTTCCGCTGCATGGGGGAGCACGGAAGGGCGTTGTGCGCCATGCTCCCGCTCTACCGGAGCCTCTCCAGGGTGGCAGTGCAGGATGGGAGGAGGAAATCCTTCTGGTTCGACTGCTGGCTCCCCTGTGGGCCTGTCACCGCGGCATTCCCTGCCCTCCTCTCGCACACGACGGACGAGGAAGCGACGGTGTGGCAGGTGCTTGAGCGCGGGCTGAATCACGTTCTCGTCCCAGGCTCACGACTGCCGGTGCATCGGATCGCGCCGCTATCATAACCCTCATTGGCGGGGGGCTGGCTGCCCCCGACGAGGACGAACGAAGCCTTGGAATGTGCTCGGGTGCCGAGGGGCGTCTCGCCGTCGGTACTGTCTATTCCCTCGAGTGTTTCGGTGGGGTGCGCGTGCCCTTTGCCGACTTCGTCTGGGGTGCAAGTGCCCCGCTGAAAGGATCGATACGGTCGACTAGAGGGTGTGTGTGTGAATAGGAGACTATAAATTTTAATCTCTCTTGTCGTATTTAAGGCTTAGCGGATAAAAGAGTTCACTAGATATGCAACTAGGTGAATGCAACCTATATGACAAGCAGGCTCCAAGATAAATATGCTAGGCAACAAACTAATTAGCAAGCCAACAAGCAAACAACAACAAAGTAAGGTGCGGGAAAGGATTAACCACAAGTGAGACGAGGACGCGGATTTTAACCCGAAGTTCACTCTTCCTTGGAAAGAACTACTCCCCGTTTGGAGCGGTGCCGGAGCCAAAGCTTGCGGAACGACACCGAAGGCTCACCGTATTCTCCTTCGAGTCACCCCCAACGGATGAGCCTCGAATCATTCGGGGTTGGTCTTGAAGGCGACCACCACACCTTTACAAACTTCTCCGGAGCACACCACAAGCAAGGAAGCTTCCGGAGGAACCTCTAACCGCCTAGGAGCCCAAGCTCAAGAGTAACAAGTCAATGGGGAAGAAATGTTGCGGGGAACGCGATTTGGTTTGGTCAAGTTGTAGATCGGGTCTTGCTCTCCCAATCCCCAAAGTTTCAACAAGTTTGGGTGGAGGGATTGAGAGTATTGAGCAAAATGGGGTGTAGCAATGATGGAGCTCAACAAGACATTAGGGTTAAAGGTTGGAGGTGGAAGAAGGCCCTATTTATAGTGTTCTTGAGCTGGTGGGGATTTCTGCCCGTTGGACCCCGTGCGCACGGGCTAAGTCAGCCCCGTGCGCACAGGGTACTCAGAGACTATCACACCACCCCGTGCGCACGGGGGTCAGAAGACCCCGTGCTCACGGGGTACTCAGAGAGTTACGCAGTACCCCGTGCGCACGGGGGTCAAAAGACCCCGTGCGCACGGGGTACTCAGAGAGTTACGTAGTACCCCGTGCACACGGGGGTCAAAGGACCCCGTACGCACGGGGTACCCAGCAACTTTCTGTTGTAAGCTTTCTGAGTACCACAACACACACACTAGGTTCTTCAGGTGATCGGAGTGGGAAGGATAAGAGAGTAAGGCTCGGCAATGGCATTCCCACACTACTTTCATCCACACAAACCCCTCTTAATAGTGCGGTCTTTCCTACGACTCGAAGCAAACCAAAACTAAAACCTTCGAAGCGTCGAAAGACCACGCCTTTGCCCTTTTTGAAATTGGGGGGGGGGGGGTCGCACATCTCCATCGTGGGCACTTAGAACCAATATCTTGAGATAAACTTTAGCAACCGATATTAGTTCAACTAACCACATTGTCATCACACCAAAATATAGTATAAGTGCCACTTGCACTTTCAATCTCCCCCTTTTTGGTGCATTGATGACAACGTGGTTAGAGCATGGCATGAGGATAAACTGATAGAAAGCCATGGAACATATAATGATCATGATAGCTCCCCCTATATGTGTGCCCGAAAACAAGAATGCATCTAGTACACACATAGGAGGCTCTACCAAGGTCACAATTGACAAGTCATGAGATATATCATAATAAACCTATAACGGTGCCTAGATCTCATGACAAAGTGTGGTGAGCAAATAATGTGAGACCCAAAAAGCATAAGGAGATAATTGCAAGGTCCAATGATAAAGCTAGAGTCTCACAACCACACAGACGGAAAGTAAATAAGAGTATCTCAAGCCAACTAAAACCAACCAACAACGAGAAACACGAGGCTTGAGATCTCAACGCACACAACACACCCACGACCACACCACTTCTCCCCCTTTGTCATCAAGACAACAAAAAGGAGACAAATGGTGTCACCCAGACCCACTAGACAAGAGGAGGAGCACTCAAGGCATCATCATCATCATCAAAACGCCACCCGGCCATCGGGAAAGATCGAGCAGTGGCCTCACTCTTGTTGTCCTCTGAACCTGGACCGACCTCCTCACCAGCAGCAGCCCTTGCTGCCTTCTGCTCACGCCGAACAAGCTTCTCCTTGTTGATTTCCTTGATCTGACGACGCTGAATCGACTGGCACATCTTGAACATGTTGCTCAAGGTCTTGAACAGAGACTTCTTCTCTCCCCTGGCAAAGATGGCCTCAGAACCAGCAGACTTGGCCTTACCACGAGGGATCCGTGCAGTAGAGGACATGCCTGGAGTATAAGTGGCACGATCCTTAGGCCTAGGGTTGCACCCCTTCTTGATAGGCACATAAGGAGCAGGAGCAGCCGAGGTCCAGTTGGAGTTGCGCTTAGGAACAGAGGTCTTGAAAGAGGCAATGTACTTTGCAGGACAGACGGTCTCAATCAAAGCCTGTATGAATGGAGCATAGATCAAGGACTTGTTCTCTTGCACACACTGACGAAGTTCATAGTACATGAAATCCAGAACATCCACTTTCTTCTTCTGATGAAGATACACAAAGACATCTAGCATGGAGCTCCGAATGTTATGGGAATCCCCGGCCTTTGGAGTGAGGGTATACCTCAGGATATGGCGCATGGTGTCATAGAGGGGCAAGAGATATTTGATTGACCCAGCGACAAACGACTTCTCTTGTTTGTAAGCAAAGGCAATCTCATCCTTAGTGCGCTGCCCACTTTCCCTAACAATGCCAAACTCATCAGAAACAGCCTCTGCATCCATAAATGGGTAGGGAATGATCTCAGAGAACTTTGCCATAGGAGCCGAGCACCGATGCGTTCCAGACATCCAAGTGAGGGTGCGAGCAGAGTCATTGGAGAAAAACATAGTGGCAAAGAACTGCATCACTAGTTCTTCATTATAGGGATGGTTGAAGGTGACAAATGGAATAAGATCCAATCTGCCAAGAGCGGAGTACACACCGGGATACAGATGATCATTGTCGCGCAAACTCTCAGTGTTGACTTGCTTGTGAGGAGCAAACTTCTTTGACTTGGTCATAAGAAGCTCATGATAGACCCTTTGCTGAAACTCGTTCTTGAAGCGAGGATCCACTCCCATACCAGTGGCAGCTGCATAAGGATGGCTCTGTCTCTCAGCCCAGATCTCTGGCTTGGTCCACTTGGCAAGAGGCATATTCCAGAGGTCACGCCCACCCGGAATGGCTTACTCGGGACTAGACACCTCTTCCTCTTCTTCATCTTCCTCAACACGATCATCCTCTTCTTCTATCTCATCATCAACATTGGGGTTGTCATAGAAAGCATCATCTTGCGAGTCATAATCTTCCTCAGAATTATCGGAGGTCTCAACAATGGGCCGCTTTAAGGCAGCACGGCGAACACGGCCCTGACCTAACCCAGACCCCTGACCCATGCCTTCAGACGGCTGACGACGAGCAATGGTGTAGTCCTTTGATCCTCCTTTTGCACGCTTGCGACGAAGCTCAGACCTCTTGTCAGCGGAGTCTGGAACACACGCAAACACCCAACAACACAAAGCACAAACACGAGTACAAGTGCAAGATGGATGGCAAGGATTTAGACAGAATCCAGGCAAAAAGTTCCTGGATAGCCCGTGCGCATGGGGGTTTAGACCCCGTGGGCACGGGGGTCCCGTGCGCATGGTACAGGACCGTGGACACGGGGCCCCGTGCGCACGGGGGTTAACCACCCCGTGGACACGGGGGTCTCCCAGCGGCAGCCACTTCCAGATCGAAATCCGGGAGTGGGTGGAGCAGAGAGACCAAAGGACCTATGCACATCGAATTATGTCTAAACAAAAGTCTAGGCCAAACGAAACTATGGAGGAAACCCTAAAGCTATAAACTAGATAGGAACTAATGGAGAGAAAACAAGAGGACAGGACCAACCGGAGGAGGAACCCATCTGATGCAGATCCACGGAGGAAGAAACCCAACGAAGCACGGAGGAGCTCCGGCGAGCGGAGGCGACGGCGGCGGCGCTGGAGGTTTCCTGGGGAGTGGAGGGGGAGAATGGGTGGGAATGAACCCGAGCCCCCCCACGCCCCACGTCCCACCTCTTCAGGGCCAGAAACCGCAGACTCCGTGCGCACGGTACAGAGCCCCTGGGCACGGGGGCCCCGTGCGCACGGTACAGAGCCCGTGGGCACGTGGTATTCAGGAACTTTGACATGAGTGAATTTTTTTTAATACAGGGCTGAGTGTAGACTCTTACCCCTACTTCACAAAACACTCGGTCTATATTTCTGAATACGCCGCAAGGAAAGTCCTATCACTACGAGAAGGGCATATGAGGATCACTTGTACCAAAAGAGAAGCGACCCACCAAGAAAAAGAGAGAAAAGACACGAAAAACAACACACCACACACGCGAAACAAACACGGACACAACCCTCAAGAGAGGGCGGTGGCCGAGGCCACCATGTTTGAGTTTACTTGGTATGGCACCGCGAAGATATGAACCTTGGGCCCAAGACCAATACTCATCTTTGAAGCACAAGTACCACCTAAAGTGGCTTATGTGAAAGATTGTGTTTGTTTTATGCACTTCTAGGGTAAGATAGCTCATGAGTTGAGCTAGCTCCCCCTAGACATGTGCCTACATCTAAGCAAGATAATACATGAGTATGTGTGTATGAGCAAGAATTTCATCCCAAGTTACTAATATCCACGATATTTAGCTCATGCCTTAACTCGCGGAATCTTGCTTCTTCAAGGGGCTTGGTGAAGATGCCGGCTAGTTGATTCTCGGTGTTGACATGGAGTAACTCAATGTTTCCCTTGGCCACATGATCTCTAATGAAATGATGGCGAATCTCAATATGCTTGGTCTTGCTATGTTGAACCGGATTCTCGGGGATCTTGATGGCACTTTCATTGTCACACCAAAGAGGCACTTTGTCACATTTGACACCATAATCCATCAAAGTTTGCCTCATCCATAATAATTGAGCACAACAACTTCCGGCAGCAATGTACTCGGCTTTGGCTGTGGAGAGAGATATACAATTTTGCTTCTTTGAAGACCAACTTACCAACGACCTCCCTAGGAATTGACATGAACCGGAAGTGGACTTGCGATCAACCTTGTCTCCGGCCCAATCCGAATCCGGGTAACCCATTAACTCAAATGATGATCCCTTGGGATACCAAAGGCCCAAGTTTGGGGTATGAACCAAATATCAAAGGATCCTTTTCACTGCGGAATAGTGGCTCTCCTTAGGAGCGGATTGAAATCTTGCACACATACACACACTCAACATAATATCTGGCCTAGATGCACAAAGGTAAAGCAAGGAACTGATCATAGAGCGATATACCTTTTGATCCACTTCTTTACCATTTGGATCAAGATGAAGTTGACCATTTGTGGGCATGGGTGTCTTCATTGGCTTGACATCTTGCATTTTGAATCTCTTGAGCATGTCTTGGATATAACGAGATTGATTGATGAAGGTTCCGCCTCTCAATTGCTTCACTTGAAAACCGAGAAAGAACTTCAACTCTCCCATCATGCTCATCGCAAATTCCTTAGTCATAAGATTCTAAAACTCAACGTTAATAGCATGGTTAGTGGACCCAAAGATAATATCATCAACATATATTTGGCAGACAAACAACTCTCCTTTTAGCCTCTTCGTAAAGAGAGTGGAATCTATTACCCCAATCTGGAACCCCTTCTCGCTTAGGAACGCCGTAAGATGATCATACCAAGCACGAGGTGCTTGTTTGAGTCCATAGAGTGCCTTATGGAGTTCATAAACGTGAGAGGGATGATCGGGGTCTTCAAAACCGGGAGGTTGCTTGACATACACCAACTCCTTAAGAGGACCATTAAGAAATGCACTCTTAACATCCATTTGATATAATTTGAAATCATGATGAGAGGCATAAGCAAGCAAGATGCGAATGGATTCGAGACGGGCAACGGGGGCAAAAGTTTCACCAAAGTCCAAACCTTCAACTTGGGTGAAACCTTGTGCCACTAACCTTGCCTTGTTCCTTATTACTTGTCCATGTTCATCTTGTTTGTTCTTGAAAATCCACTTTGTTCCGATGACATTATGAAATTCCTTGGGTCTTTCTACAAGGGTCCACACTTTATTGCGGGTGAAGTTATTGAGTTCTTCATGCATGGCATCTATCCAATCCGGATCGTCAAGTGCATCTTCCACCTTAAGGGGCTCAACACAAGAGACAAACGAGTGATGTTCACAGAAGTTTGCCAAACGTCTACGAGTAGTTACCCCCTTTTTGATGCTTCCGTAGATGTTCTCGGTGAGGTGTTGAAGATGTTTTAGCTTGGCGGCCACTTTTTGCTCTTTGCGGTCAAGCTCTTCTTCACTTGGTTTTGGACTCGATGAAGAAGCTTGCCCTTGGGATTGTTTTAGCCTTGGAGACACTCTTCTCTTTGCAATCACAAGTTCTTGCTCAGTAGGAAGTGATGACGATGAGGACACTTGTGGTTGGGGTTGATCTTGATCCTGATCATGACCTTGAGCTTGATCTTGAGCCTCAACGATTGGTTCTTCATTATTTGGAAGAGTTTGCTCTTGATCTTGCTTAGGAATATGAGGGACTTGATCTTGTTCTTGGATCAGGCCCATCGATGAGGGGGAGCGAGGTGAGCGATCGCACAGGGCCCCCAAAATCGTGGGGCCCCCGTCGAGAGGAAAACCGCTTCGTTTGCCTCTCTTCCGCTGAAAGATCGCTACAAAAACCAGAAAACCAATGTACGTGTACATTTTTTTAGGCAACCAACGTACGTGTACATGAGTCGTGGTTTCTTTGCTGCTTACTGGGGGTCTGGGCTGCTAGAGGCCCAAATTATAGACTACAACAAAGAAGGTTAGAGGCCCAATGGCACCATGGAAAGAGTGGTTACAGATCGCCCGATTCCAGCGGTTGCAGCCGAACAGCAGCGAACTGCTGCCTCGGTCTCGCAACCGGCGACCGGCGATTGAGGAAGCACCAAACCCTCGCCCTACACCAGGCCCTAGCAGTCTTGCGGTGCCCGCGCAGTTGCCTCCCATCCGATCCCATCGATCGACCGATCGTCTTGCTGCTGTGAAGACGCAACAGTTGTGAACCTTGGTTCCATTCGTTGCTTTGATCAGGATTGAGGAATACATCGACGCAGACTACAGACTGTGTTTTAATCTTCACAAGAGCAAGTTTCTTTTTTCAATTTATTTTCTTTGTATTTGAATGATCTTGTAATGTAGCAATCATTACTATTTGAAACTAATTAGATTCTGTTTGATCAATGATCACTTATAATTTGTTAGATTTTGTTTCTGAATCTTCATCATGTCTACTAGAATTAGGAAGAAACAAAGATTGGAAGTCGAGGATCAATCTCTAACGGGTGCCCTTGGTAGATATTTGGTTAGAGACTCCCAACATAAAATACTAGACGAATGTTCCTTTTTGGTAGAACCTGATGCTAGCTTATTGCTTTGCTATCCTTTTACCCTTTTAGCATTAGTATTTGATATATGCTAAATAAGGTACAAATATAACATACTTGAAATTATATAATAAAGTGAGTGTAACCTTTACGTATATAAGTTTTTCTATTATGTGATTTTTTCTAAATTTTGGGCCACATTTTTGTTTTCGCCCGAGGCCCCCAATTTCTGGAGACGGCCCTGTCTTGGATAGGTTCATTATTTCCCGAAGCATCTTGTACAAGTGGTGTCGGTGATGACTTCCCTTGTGGAAAATCCTCAAGAGGGGCTCTTACTCCTTCTACTTGGACATGGGGTGTTTCTTGTGGAAGAATGTGACCTATCCCCATTGTCCTTATAGCTTGTGAAGGAGCCTCATCACCTACAACACTAGGAACAATTTTCTCCATACGGGAGCCGTTATCTTCATCAAACTCCACATTTACCGTTTCCTCAATGCACCCGGTGGATTTATTGAGAACTCGGTAAGCATGAGAGTTTGATGCATATCCAACAAATATGCCCTCATAAGTTCTAGACTCAAATTTAGCTAACCGGGATTTTTGTTTAAAATGAAACACTTACAACCGAATACCCGAAAGTATTTGACGTTGGGCTTTCTCCCGATTAGGAGCTCATAAGGGGTCTTGTTCTTGAGCTTACGAAGATAAAGTCGGTTTGGAGCATGGCATGCGGTGTTGATGGCTTCTGCCCAAAGCTTGTATGGTGATTTGTACTCATCAAGCATGGTCCTAGCCATCTCAATAAGAGTCCGATTCTTCCTCTCCGCAACACCATTTTGTTGGGGAGTATATGGTGCGGCATATTGGTGCTTTATCCCCTCTTCACTCAAGAATTCATCCATTGTATAGTTTTTGAACTCGGTGCCATTGTCACTTTGGATTGCCTTGATGTCACAGTTATGTTGACGTTGAGCTTCTTTGGCCAAGTTGATGAAGGTTTCTTGAGTTTCATCTTTAGTCTTGAGAAAGAACACCCAAGTATATCTTGTGAAGTCATGAACAATGACAAGGCAATACCTCCTCCCTCCCAAACTATCATATGTTGGAGGCCCAAATAGATCCAAATGAATAAGCTCAAGGGGCCTCAAGGTGGTGATGATAGTCTTCACTTTATGAGCTTTTTCATGAAGCTTTCCGGCAATGCAAGCACTACAAGGACGATCTTTGGTAAAAGACACATTGGTTAGTCCAAGAATGTGCTCCCCCTTTAAGAGAGCTTGTAAATTTCTCATGCCCACGTGGGCTAGCCTACGGTGCCATAGCCACCCCACGTCGGCCTTGGCCATTAGGCATGTTGCAAGATGAGTTTTCTCTTTCGAGAAATCAACCACGTAAAGGTTGTCTTCAACATGCCCAACGAAGACCACTTTGAGATTGCTTCTCTTAAAGACGGTCACATGGAATTCACCAAAATGTGAATCATATCCGGCACGAGCCAATTTAATAGTTGAAAGTAAATTGTAGTGAAGGGATTGGACAAGCATGACATTTGAAAGTGATGAATCATTAGAGATTACCACCTTGCCCAATCCCAATACCTTGCCCTTGCTATTGTCACCAAAGGAGATGTTCGAAGAGGCCTTGAGTGAATCAACGAACTCCACAAGCATCCCCCTTTCTCCGGTCATATGATTGGTGCATCCACTGTCGATCACCCATTGAGTTCCACCGGAAACATAGTCCTACAATAATCAAGCTTTGGTTATAGGTACCCATTTTGCAATGGGTCCTGGTGAGTTAGCAACAAGGGTCTTGGGAACCCAAATAGTCCAAGCATAATCATCATAGTTAGTTCCAACAAATTTTGCAAAGGTATAGCCATCATCTCCTCTCATGAGAACATCCGATGGATTGTTCTTGCCGACAAAATTCTTGGGAATGGCCTTGTCCCTAATGACCTTTCCATTCCCAACACCCTTCGTTTCCTTCTCCTTCTCCTTGCGCCCTTCTTGCACAAACACTACCTTTTGGGGAAGGGAAGGAGTCGTACCGATCTTCTTGTTGTTCTTCTTCTTCTTTTTCTTACCACTCTTAGATGCGGGATTAAACCCAACTCCCTCCTTGGCAACACACTCCTTTTGGTTGCTCAAGAGGTCGTTTAGGTTTTTCTCCCCTTGGATGCATGATACAAGCCCTTTCTCAATTTGGGCTTTCAACTTCTTATTCTCCTCTTGAAGGGAGGTGCAATCATGAACAAAGTTAGACGTACAAGCATCATCATTTAAATCTATATGAGGTACGGAAGTGAGAGCCTTAATGGTTGTAGCTTTTAGTTGGGCATAAGACTCGGTGAGGGCAATGAGGTCACCTTTGACAACCTTGGAACTAATCACAAGGAACTCATGCTCCTCAACAAGTCTTGTATGGTCAACTAGAAGCTTTTCAACTCTAACGTTAAGAGCATCTTTGTTCTCAAGAGCAAGTTGCAAAGCATCGTTGGTTTTAACAAAGTCAATTTGATGAGCAGATAAGGCTTCCTCAAGTGATGCTCTCATGACACTCTCTTCATTAAGTTCGTGCTCGAGGAGATCAACTCTCTCTTTTTCCTCTATAAGGAGGTTTTCAACGTTCTCAATAAAGTCATCGCGTTCGGCAAGTGACTTAAGGAGATCGCCAAAACGAGCACGAGCTTCACCATGAAGAGTTTTCATGAAAGCCATTAAGGATTCCTCATCATTATCCACACCCTCCTCACTCTCATCCTCCACTATCTCACATGAGACATTGGGAGTGTAGTTTTTGGGTTTCTTGGATTTGGACTTTGTTTTTACCTCTTTGGCCATGAGGCACCGATGAGTGAACGGCTTGTCCTCATTTGGAGAGTCGAAGAGGCCGGTGGTGGAGGAGGAGGTAGTGGCATGCATGGCAAAGGCGGCCGTGCCCACTTGATCATCATCACCGTCATCTTCATCTCCAGACATGTATTCTTCATGAACAAGAGCCTTGCCATCCTTCTCTTTGCAAACTTGGTGAACTTCTTCTTCTTAAGCACAAGCTTCTCGGACTTGTCTTCACGTCTCTCATACGGACAATCATGAAGAAAGTGTCTTGGGCTATCACAATTGTAGCATTTCCTTCTTCCAAAAGATCTTCCTTGAAGATTTTTTCCTTTGTTTGCCATGGTCCCGGAGTACTTCTTGACTAAGAGAGCCAAGTCTTCTGCAAAATCGTTTGCCGGGCACGAGGTGTCATTATCCTCCTCACATATCTCTTCACTCACTTCTTCCTCCCTTGAGGGTTGGCTTATCACTTTCTTGGCCTTCAAAGCAAGATTGGAGTTCTTGGTTGCTTGAGCTATTGCAAATGTTTTCTTGGACTTGGTTTCCAAAAGGACATGGGTAGAGAAGGTGGAAACAACTTGAGCCGCGGTCAACTTGTGATAGTCCGGTCGTTGATGAACCATCATGACCATGGTATGTTCTGTGAGAACCATAGCATCGATGAACTTGTCCTTGATAAAATCATCATTTGCCCAAGTGCACCCAAAGGTTCTCAAGTTGAGCACAAGGGACTTCAACCTTCGGTAAACCTCTTCTGCGGACTCACCCTCATTCCTCTCAAAGAGATTGACTTCTTGCTTGAGCAATGCCAACCGAAATCTTCGAATTGCTTCATCTCCTTCAAGAGCCTCCTCAAGGCACTCCCAAATTTCCTTTGCGGTTTTGAGAAGAGCAATGGAGTCACTATAGTCTTCAGTCACAGCGGTGCGAAGCATGTTGTGTGCGGTAGCATTGAGTTGGTCGTCAACTGCTTCCCTCGGAGTGAGATTCATTGGGTCCTTGGGGTTGAATCCATTGACCACAATCCACCACAATTGAGTTGAAGCACTGCGCATGTGAGACTCCATATCTAGCTTCCACTTAGCAAATGCATTAGCTTTCAAAGGGGGCGGAGGCCCAATAGGATTAATGCGGGGATGTTGCAAGGGTTGAGGAGAGTAAAAGGGTTCCACGGCATTGTACTTGGGAACTTGAGTACGAGCCGGAGAAGCAAGAGGTTCCCTCGAGTCATCCGCATCATGAACCTCATTTGGATCAAACGAGTTTGATGCGGACGTTGATGGCTTTAAGCGAGCATCAATTTCCTCCTTGACCGAGGCCCGAACCTCTTTCAACATAGAGACTTTGAGGTCCACAAACATTGAAAGAAGATCGGCCGTGGTCAAGGGGACACTCGGGTTAGGAGGAGTGGCGGGAGCAACGACAGGAGCACCAAGTGCCTCGGTCGCGGCGGGGGGTTGGTTTTGACCATCCTCCGCAACGGGTGTGCCACCTCCCTCATTCCCTAGATCGACCATATCCTCTAAGGTTGTAAAACCTTATATTAGAGCACGAGGCTCTGATACCAATTGAAAGGATCGATACAGTCGACTAGAGGGGGGGGGTGAATAGAAGACTACAAATTTTAATCTTTCTTGTCGTATTTAAGGCTTAGCGGATAAAAGAGTTCACTAGATATGCAACTAGGTGAATGCAACCTATATGACAAGCAGGCTCCAAGATAAATATGCTAGGAAACAAACTAATTAGCAAGCCAACAAGCAAACAACAACAAAGTAAGGTGCGGGAAAGGATTAACCACAAGTGAGACGAGGACGCGGACTTTAACCCGAAGTTCACTCTTCCTTGGAAAGAGCTACTCTCCGTTTGGAGCGGTGCCGGAGCCAAAGCTTGCGGAACGCCACCGCAGGCTCACCATATTCTCCTTCGAGTCACCCCCAACGGATGAGCCTCGAATCACTTGGGGTTGGTCTTGAAGGCGTCCACCACACCTTTACAAACTTCTCCAGAGCACACCACAAGCAAGGAAGCTTCCGGAGGAACCTCTAACCGCCTAGGAGCCCAAGCTCCAAGAGTAACAAGTCAATGGGGAAGAAATGTTGTGGGGAACGCAATTTGGTTTGGTCAAGTTGTAGATCGGGTCTTGCTCTCCCAATCCCCAAAGTTTCAACAAGTTTGGGTGGAGGGATTGAGAGTATTGAGAAAAATGGGGTGTAGCAATGGTGGAGCTCAACAAGACATTAGGGTTAAAGGTTGGAGGTGGAAGAAGGCCCTATATATAGTGTTCTTGAGCTGGTGGGGATTTCTGCCCGTTGGACCCCGTGCGCACGGGCTAAGTCAGCCCCGTGCGCACGGGGTACTCAGAGACTATCACACCACCCCGTGCGCACGGGGGTCAGAAGACCCCGTGCTCACGGGGTACTCAGAGAGTTACGCAGTACCCCGTGCGCACGGGGGTGAAAAGTCCCCGTGCGCACGGGGTACTCAGAGAGTTACGCAGTACCCCGTGCACACGGGGGTCAAAGGACCCCGTGCGCACGGGGTACCCAGTAACTTTCTGTTGTAAGCTTTCTGAGTACCACAGCACACACACTAGGTTCTTTAGGTGATCGGAGTGGGAAGGATAAGAGAGTAAGGCTCGGCAATGGCATTCCCACAACTTTCATCCACACAAACCCCTCTTAATAGTGCGGTCTTTCCTACGACTCGAAGCAAACCAAAACTAAAACCTTCGAAGCGTCGAAAGACCACGCCTTTGCCCTTTTTGAAATGGGGGGGCCGCACATCTCCATCGTGGGCACTTAGAACCAATATCCTGAAATAAACTTTAGCAACCGATATTAGATCAACTAACCACATTATCATCACACCAAAATATAGTATAAGTGCCACTTGCACTTTCACCCTCCTCGTGTCTGCTTCTTCGGCTGGCTCCTCATTCAAAGACGGATCCACACACGTGACGTCCTGTTACGGAAGATCATCATGGCGACCGATGAAGTTGGTTGCCCAATCTGTGCGGGTGCGCTTGAGACCGTCAACCACCTCATCTTTCGCTGCCCATTTGCCCGTTCCTTTTGGCAGGCGATGGGGGCCGATGTCGACGGTGGAGGCTGCAATGTGGGCACGCTGCATGCCATGGATGTGAGTGCTGCCGTTGGAAGTGCTTCAGCTACCACCTTCCAGTTGCTGTGCTGCTGGCAGCTCTGGAAACATTGAAACTCTGTGGTCTTCCGTGCGGCGACACCCTCTCTTGCCCGTGGCTAGGGTGCTGCCGGGAAGATTCTATGCTTTGGCAGGGGCGCTTAAAAGGGACCGATCGTTCGCACGCCGATGTGTGGCTGCATGTGTTCTCTTTCAGTGCTGCACAGATCAAAACACACTCACACGTTGGTGAATTGGGTCTCCAACTCTGATGAACTCTGACAAACAGGAAAACAGAGAGGAGACTCAGTTTTGCGACGCGTAAAAGATGCGTCTATTCTGTTTCCTTGCTTTTATTCAGATGCGTAACAAACTCGAGCATCCACAACGCCCGCAATCCGTTTGACCCGTGCCATCCGACGGACGAAATCATTGCCGGTATGCTGCACGATTACAACAAGTAAAACGCTACGACTAAGTCTGGCGCTAAGCATGCCGGAGCCCTGAAAAGATAACACCTGACGGCCACAACGTGAACTAGCACGCTTCAGGCTCAAACTAAATGCCACAACGTGAACTAGCACGCTTCAGGCTCAAACTGAATGCGTACAATAGCTAGAAGATAAAACTATAACTGGAAACAACAAGGTTAATTCTCACATTCTCCCCTCCTAACTAGGACGGTCCTTGCTCCAGGCCTCCTCTCAGGTGGGGGGCGGTGACTTAAAAAAATGTCCACTGCCCATGAAGGCATCCTTGCAACTAATGTTAGTCTTAATCTTGATTTCTTGTGTTAGCATGTTTCAGTTTTGCATGTAGTCTAGTCTAGCGTGTTGTTCGTCCGATGAAGCTTCAGCGGACGCGTGCCAAGAAGGCGAGATGCCAAGGCGCCGTGCGATACGGCGAAGACGGCGAGATGCCGATGGCGCGGTGCTGTGTGATGCAGTATAGTCGTGAGAAACGGCCGGAATTTGCCGAGTCTGTTAATTTGTTAGTACCTAGCTATGCACGTTGCTTTGCATGGCATCCAGGTCCTGTGGCTGGCCGTTAGGAGGATGCTGGCCACGCGCTGGGTGTGGGCATGCATGCATGTAGGTAGATGGAGTAGTGGCCGAGTGTGGCGGCCGTTTAGGGCGTGCGTGGTAGCTGGACGTGATGGCTGGCTATGTGCGCGTGTGTATTTAAGTTGTAGGCACTCTGCTTTGTGAGACAAGAGAATAGAGAGAAGAGAAACTCAGGCTGCGTGAGGTAGCTGAGGCCAAAAACACTTGTATCTCCAATCTCTTGTGTTCATGCGTGAGGTGTGAGAGACAACCACAAGGAAGAAGAAGGTGTTGCGAGAGGCAGCGCCAACAACTAAGTGGAGTAGCTTGTTTACCTTGGCCGGCAGCTCGAGCTTCGTCTTCATGTCCACCACCCACGACATCCTGCAGCCAAGTGGAGTACCTTGTTTACCTAGCTTAGCTTAATTAGCTACACGCGCTCTTTGTGCTTTTGAATTCTTACATGTGTATATATGTAGTGTAGGGGAAGATGAAGAACAAGAGCAAGAGCCGGCTTTCGATCTTACCGACATCCCTTTCGTGCTCTATTATCACGTGGTTGAAGCAAGATAAGATACTATAATGAATGCTTAAAGAGCAGTGTTTTGCCAAGTATACGTAACTAGAGTATATCATTATGCTTACCTTCATTTGGACCCAGATCTGATTGGGTCCAGATGGGGAATCCGGTGTCCTCACGCAGATCCAGCCGTCACTCATGAGGCGGGGTGCATGTACAGCACCCTCCCATGCCCAGTTCGGCGTGTCATCGGTCGTCCGGATCTGCAGCGTCTCCCCGGGCGGCGGCTGGCAGCGTGTGTAGAACCGACGCGACGGCAGATTGAGTCGTTAGCCCATCCATGAAGGGTCTGATTTGCCTGATCCGGTTCTACATCTCCAGCGGCTGTGACGGCAACGGTGACCACACCGAATTGTAGTGGTGGATCCGCTAATTGGTGGCCATCGAAAGATCTTCGTGAGAGTTCCTCTCTTCAAATTCGTGGTTGTATTCGATGGTGTGACGCAACCTACAGACGATGTCTTGACGCAGAGGGTATGGTCGTGCAGTTGTGGCTGTTGGATAGCCAATACATGCAGCTGTTGGGATCGTGGAAAAGTGGTGGCAACAACACATGATTGAGTTCAACGAGCTCCGGGGTGAAAACCAAGGTCTGGCCCAGGTTGGTTTAACAGACAATGATGATGTTTTTGCGGCGTTCCCATGTTGAAGGCATTGTTCAGATATGCTGGACTGGTTCTTCAGGCGAAAACCTAAAACCTAGCCTTTGGTGGTTGGATGTGGTGACGGCGGCGCATGAGTGTCGTTCCCTTCTTGAAGGCATTGCTGTTGAAGATCCTGGTTGTCCATGTGATAGCCATAACTGTAATTTGTCGATTGCGGATTTGATCACTTTGGATTTTTTTTTTATCTTTTTGCCTCGTTTGGCATAGATTTGGTCTTATACGACTTTGCTATTTGCCAACGTGTTTTTTTATTTGTGTACGTGTTGGGTATTGGTTGTGTACATTCTAGTTATGCAGAAGGTCGGTATGTGCTCATTGTGTTTGTATCCCCTTGATACTTCATTTTGAGTCAATAAAATTCTCATCCGCAAAAAAAAGTCAATAACATACATTTTTTGTCGAAAAATGAAAGAGGGAAATCTTCATATATATGATGGTTTTACAATCCGTCAACCCACGACATACGTTAATAGTCGCTCGATCCATACAAGAAAAGAAAAACATATTTTGCTTCGTGTTTCTCGGTACGCCGAGTGTTAACTGGCTTTAACAGATGGATGGATTCGTGTCGGACTGAGAGAGTCGTGGCCCAACAAATCCGAGTTGTACTGGAATTATTACACCTTAGCTTGGTAGGACTCGGGTTGATTGAGGTGTTGTGTTTTTATATATGGGCAACGCAAACACAGCGCACAGCAAGTTGATTCTCTTCTTCTCTTTGTAGTAGCAAAAGACAACCAAGAGCTGTTAATCTCGTCCTCTCTAGGGCGGCCGACCGTACAGTGACATTGGTCGTAGAAATCAGCAAGGAAATTCTTCCATGGCAGACAAGGAGGCCGTCTTTGGAGACGAGTTCATGGCTGACGAGATCCTCGCCCGTCTGCCGGCCCGCTGTGCCGTGCGCTGCGTCGTCCTTTCCAAGCGCTTCCGGCAACTCCTCAGAACCCCGCACTTCTGGCTTCGCCGCCGGCATCTCGGCGCCCCAGGCCTAGATCTCCCGCATGCTGCTTCCCTCTACAAAGATGAGTTCCCTGATAGGACCTTCTACTTCCAGGTTGTCGGCCCCGCGTTGGCCACCTTGAAGCACACCGTCAACGTCGAGCAGTGGTGGGAATACGTCAACACCTGCAACGGGCTAGTCCTCCTCACCGTTCAAGAGGAAGGGCAGCAGTCCTCCGTCCACGGTGTTGTTTTCAACCCGGCCACCAAGGAGGAGGTACGCCTGTCCGTGCCATTGCCTCCGCCCACTGGCAAGGAGGGCGAGAGCAACCCGCGCCGCAGCTTCTTAGGTTTTGCGTACGCGCCATCGAGCAAGGTCTACAAGGCTCTCATCTGTGAGGTGGACCGCCATGACACAAGGTTGATGGTGGTATCATTGGGATGCCAGCAAGGGCCGAGGACATTGTTCTCATATGACGAGGTGCCGTTTTGGCCACAATGTCTACACATAGGCAACGGCAAAATCTACATCCTTATAGATAACATGAACTTGTTCGAGGACTACCCGTGGTTTGTGCTTGCTTTCGACGCCGATGACGAGATCATCACCAGAATTGATCTCCCAGAGAAGGAGTCACACGTCTCATTCAACCGTATGCTGGTGGTTTGTGGCCGCCCGTGCATCTACGAGGACAAGGGCCAAGACACGGTGCTATGGTTACTCACCCCGGATCACAGGTGGGAGCGGCGCTACATCCTGGTCAAGCAAAGCTCTGAGTTCGGTTACTGTTTGTCGGCCGCCTTGGACTGCGGAGGTGGCCTCCTGTTTGCCAAGTTTGCCAGCTGTGCCTACCTGTACAACCTCAACGTCGGCGAGGCAGCTGGAGAAGAGGAACAAGGTTGTTGTACGAGGCAGCTGGTGGCTGTCAGCTCAATGAGAATCGAATATGAAAAGCCAGAGCGATTCAAATATACCACTTTTCAGAGGTATCTGTGGGATTACCATCCGACACTCGTATCACCAGCGAGCATCTTCGGTGATGCTGCCTTGATCTCGGGCCATTGTGAGATCAGTGATGCTGCACCCAACCATGAGTTGGCTGGGACGTTTGTGGAGATGACGCACAAGTTGATCATAGATCCGGCGATGCAGATGCTCTCTAGCATCTAGATCAGCAGGCGCCTCGTCTGGTCAGCCAGAGTGATGACGAGTGATGTTGTCTGCCGTTGGCAGGCAGGCGGAGCTTGACACGGTGAACAAATGGAGAACTGTAGATGGGAGCAGCTGGGAGGGACATATCTAAGATACGAAAAGTCAAAATTGCATATCCATAGGTAATTTCGTTCAAATTGAGTTGTTGCAAGACATAGCAAAGTGCCATGAAACACAAATTTAAATAACATAGAAGAGTCAATGTTGAGTTGAAATCTTTGAAGTATCTTCTGAATTCATCGGTTTCTCTATCGAGTTATCTATAGATTTTGACGTAAGTCTTTAGCGGCAGATGCTAAGCAACTCGCGTGAAGTAGGATGATGACCATTGCACTTTAAGCTTCTGGTTTTACCTAGCAAGACAAAAGGTAAGTAAAAGTAGAACCTCGCTCCTTGCATGTGTGGAACACCTAACAGTTCAAACAAAACACAATGTATGACCTTGTAACTTGCAGTAACCAAATTATGTCTGGTGCGCAAACATGAGCATGGAGACATAGACCATGCACTCCCCAAACATCAGTTTGAAGAGTTTTCTCTTACCGACACGACACTTTTTTATATTTGGACATTTTCTGTAAATGGTAATAGGTAATAAAACTGAGCATTTTCTGTAAATCTAAATAGGTGAGATTGTTCTGGAATAAACCAAGATTGCAGTCATTCTGGCTTGTTTCTGAATAACAATTTTACATGCAGATGACCGGTGCCATAGTGCCCCCAAGAAGTACATGTAACAGGACAGTCCTGGCTCACATAGCCAACGAAGGAACAAATCTGATAGGACATAAGCAAACTGATGCACAATTAAAATTTCTATTTTGGGTTTAGTATATAGATCTTTCTTTAAGGCTGGTTGTAACGGGGAGTATCATATACTAGTATCATGCATATGATACTAGTATATGATACTACCTCCCTAATGCATAATATCATATATTAGTATCAATGTAGTACTCTATTTATTACCATGCATGACACATACTCAACCCTCTCTTTCTTCATTTAATTTTATGACATCTCATCAAAATTGCCTATTTGGCATGCATGATACTAGGTATGATACTACCATTATACGACTAGCCTAAACAACAATTCTGGTCCCGGCTCGCGTACCTAAACACAAGTACAAATCTGATGTTGGCACATGCCCACGTCGAACGCCGATCCGGACGAGTACTTTCCGACAGAAAACGTATGTACGCAACAGCTGACGCGCTCAGTACAGAACTAGCAGCAAGCTAGATTCCGTATTTATATTAGCTAACCTAGCCTATTACAATACCTAGTCGGTATCGGTGACTGCTCCTAGTCCGTACCGGACAGGACATCAACTGCGTGGTTGATTCCAACAATCACCCTCCAACCACGATGTCCTCACTTGACAGTTTGGACGCCGATCTTTCCCGTATCTCTGTGAACTTCTGTTGACAACAAATCTGCGATTGCTCTATGTAAGAATCCAGTGCATCATAACAGGACTAAGCACATTGACATAAGGTATCACTACATACGGGAGTGCGTGGTAGAAAGCAAGATTGAAGTCAACTACGTTTGCACCAACGACCAGCTTCGTCATTGTTCGTCGTTGCAAGTTGTCGCCGCCGAAAAGTACTCGGCGTCGGGACTGGACCAACAACTGGTATCTTGAGCCAGTTTGATCTTCTAGTAACGATAGGTCATGTCGGACGGCGAGAAGACCAAGCAGCTGGCGTAGTACTCCGGTGCGGCTAAAGTAATTACTGCCCCGATGAGATCGGAGTATCCATGATTTGACCATTGAAACTTCAGTGTCTGGCAGGCCCTGATGGAGTGTGGTCTCCGCGCCAACGAGCTTTGGACGCAGTGGATCCAGGAGGTGACGCGTACAAGAAGGAGGGAGCCGAGCACCGGAAGGATCGGCAGGCGGCGTCGGCAATTTATTTGGTGATGCTGATGGATATCCTCTAGCACCTGATCGTCAAAGAAACGGCGAAGGAGGTGTGGGACACGCTGAAGCTCAAGTTCGAGGGACACACCCGTGTCAAGCAAGCCAAGCTCCAAACTCTTCTAAGGAACTATGAGACATTGTTCATGGGCGACGATGAGTCCATGGAGTTTCGTCAATCAGATCCGCGCACTTGGAGAAAACCTCACGGAGGCCTCGGTTGTCCGGCGGTTCTTGCGCGCGGCCCCTCCTCGTTACTTGCAAATTGTCACGGCGATCGAGCAGTGCATCAATCTCGCGACCCTCTCCATTGATGATCTTGTCAGACGCTACAAGGCTCACGGCGAGCGTATGCGTTACAGTCTCGGGGATGGGAGGAACGATGAGCATGTCATGCTCACGCGGGCTCAGTGGCAGGCGTTGGACTCAAGGAGAGGAGGCGAGGGCTCTAGCAGCAACACTCGCCAAGATCGTGCGCCAAAAGAACAAAGTAAGAAGAACGCCGGCGACGGCGCTCCGAAGAAAAAGAAGTTCGACAAGCGTAAGATCATGTGTCACAACTGTGGCATCATGGGGCACTTCAAGTCGGAGTGCAAGAAACCACCAAAGTAGAAGCTCTCATGGCCAAAGGAGGCGATGATGGCGACAAGATGCTCATGGTCGAAGTATGGGAGCTAATGGACGAGGATAGTCCAGCTCCCAAGGCGGCGGCTACAGAGGTTGTCACGCTCATAGAGGAGGCAGTTTATCTTCATGACAAGAAGAGGATGAACACGTCAAGGCACGTGTGGTACCTCGACACGGGAGCTAGCAACCACATGACCGGCGACAAGGACCAATTTTCTGAGCTCAGACTTTCGATCTGAGGCACGGTTCGGTTCGGCGACAGACAGACCGTTGACATCGCAAGGTGACGTACTGTCCTGTTTGAGTTGAACAATGTCGGTCACAAAGTACTCACGGATGTGTACTATATTCCCAAGCTAAAGAGCAGCATCATAAGTCTTTTGGTCAGCTCGAGGAGCGTGGTTGCAAGATTGTGCTCGAAGATGGCTATCTATGGGGGTATGATCGTCAAAGGATGTTGATTATGAAGGTGCAGAGGTCACCAAACAGACTCTACGTTCTGAACTTGGATCGTGTGGATCCGGTATGTCTCTTGTCGAGCATGGACGAATCGGCATGGAAGTGGCACACACGCTACGGTAATCTAAATTTCCAGGCTCTGATGGTACGTGGTCTACCGTGCATCAACCATGTCGACCAAGTGTGCGACGGTTGTCTCATTGGGAAACAAAGGCGAGCAACGTTCCCAAGAGAGGGAAACTTTAGAGCAAGTAAAGCTCTTGAGTTGGTCCATGGAGACTTATGCGGACCGATTAAACCGGCCACCCCTGTCGGAAACAGATATTTCTTGCTCGTCATCGACGACTTCAGCAGATTCATGTGGATTGTGTTGTTGAAGACGAAGGATCAAGCTTTGCAAGCCTTCAGGATAATACATGTTCTAAACTTGCTTTCCTATTAATTCATTATAGTGCTGATCTTTTCCCGATTGGCCATGTCGTTGGCAGATGAATGACGCCACTTATTAGTATGCTTAGTAGCTATGGCTTCGTCATTGGCTCTCCTTTATTATGTTCATGCTCTTATTACCTCCTCTTCTATACTCCCGCTTGTCGTATCAAACTTCATGTGAGTGGATATCTTTTGTGGTCTTATGAACGCACGAGCTTCATCCTGCCTTATAATCTGATGCTGATATTGAGTGTCATTTTGTCTTGCTTATATCACAATTGAGTGTTTCTTCTTTGCCTTATTGTTCTCATGTATTAATGCATCCACTAAACCTGGATTCCTATTAACTTACCATTACCTGTTTGATCAAAACGTTGGGATCAGCACCCTCACGCTAAGGCGCGATCCCGATCTAGTGAATCATATAGGAAGAGGCGCACACAGTTCATGTGGTAGAGGTTCCTGCGGTAACCGTACTTCACGGCTCCGCACACGCGCCACAGCTGACTCCCTACAGCCAGGTGGGACGTGTCTCTGGCGAGGCCGTCGAAGAGCCTCACCACCTCGTCGGTGGCGAGGTCGTGCTCTAGGATCCCCTTCCTCGTCAGCAGGCGCATCTCTTCGGTGGAGTCCACGAGGTCCCTCGTGAACCGCACGTACGCCGTCACGTCCTTGCCAAGAGGCTTCGGGGGGCCTTGAGCAGGCTCGTCCGATAGATGTCGAGCGGGTGGAGTCCCAACTCCTCGGACCCTTCGGGGCCATCTTTGCCTTCCAGGAATTTAAGCACCATGGAACATTCACACAGACTGGTGAGATCAGGTGGAAAAACTAAAAGCCACAATGATACTCCCTCCGTATCAAAAAAATGTTTTATATTTTGATACGGAGGGAGTTTTATTTGCATGATAGGACTCGGTATAACCTACTTACGGGAGATGTGCCGCTGTCCGCGGCCACGATCGTCTGGAGGCTTTCAAGTCAATGATGCCGCTCATCATATGCAGATTTTCATAAAGCACTCGGCAGAGGAACTATGCCATGCACATGCAGGTTCTATTTTTTTTATACATGAACCTCACTTGTGACGCTACAGGCAAAACATATTTTGCCTTGTGTTTTTCGATACGTCGAGTGCTACAATCTGACGGCTATTTAGGTGGCTGTTAACTGGCTTTAACAGATGGATGGATCCGTGTCAGACTGAGAGAGTCGTGTGGATTGTGTTGTTGAAGACGAAGGATCAAGCTCCTTCAGGATAATAAAGATGGCGGCTGAAGTATAATCCGAAGGCAAGCTGTAGG